>NW_016912852.1:0-347 GCF_001483705.2 Eufriesea mexicana
TTGCATAAATAAGGAGGAAAGGTTATATTGGCGTGCTATAGGCATTGCAAAGCTATAGAATCTTCCTTGAAAATTCAGTTTTATTGACATTTTCGACTAATATCGTGGTGACTCAACTCTCTTACATAAATAAGGCGGAATGGTACTATTTTCGTGCTATAGCCTTTGCAATGCTTCAGAGTCTGTCTGGAAAGTTCAATTTCATTGACTATTTCGTCTAATATATTGGTGAGCTAACTTTCTTACATAAATAAGGAGGAAAGACTCTATTGACGTGCTTTAGCCATTAGACTGCTATAGAATCTTGCTGGAAAATTCAATTTTATTGACATTTTCGACTAACACCG
>NW_016912853.1:0-949 GCF_001483705.2 Eufriesea mexicana
CCATGCATGCATCCACCCATACATTCAAAGATACATCAATACTTCCATCCAACCATACATAAATCCATACACCTGTACATCCATAAATACGTACATCCATACGTCCATACATCCATACATCAAAACATCCATACAAGCATACATCCATACATTCTTACATCCATACATTCATATATGCATACATCCATACATGCATACAAGATCCATACATCCATGCATTCATACATCCATCCACCCATCCATCCATCCATACATGCATCCATACAGACATCAATACATACATCCATACATACACCAGTACATTCATTCATTCATACATCAATACATCCACACATCCATACATACATAAATCGAACCATCCATGCACTCACCCATCCATACGTACATCCATACAACCATGCATACCCCCCTACACTCATCCACACATACATACATAGATACATCCGTAAATGCATACATACAAACATCCATGCATAAATCCATCCATACATTCATCCATACATTCATCTATACAAGCATCCATACATACATCCATTCTTCCGTCCATTCACCCATCCATTCGTCCACACACTTCCATACATCCATGCCTCCGTACATCCATATATTCTTACATACATACATCCATGCCTACATACATCCGTACATCCATAACGCAAATACGGCCATACGTTCATACATCCATACATACAAACGTCCATACATTACTACATCCATACATCCATCCATACATCCATACATCCACAAATCCATCCATCCATGCACTCATCCATCCATACGTACATCCATACATACGGCCATACATACATCCATACATATATGCATACACCCATACACTCATCCATACATACTTCCATAGATACATCCGTTAATGCATCCATACTTACATCCATGCATACATCCATACATACATCCACCCATCCACCCATCCATAAATCCATCCATCCATACA
>NW_016912853.1:1046-2180 GCF_001483705.2 Eufriesea mexicana
CCATACATCCATCCATCCACACAACCATTCATCCATACATACATCCATCCATACATCCTTCTTTCCATACCTCAATCCATCCATACATCCATCCATCCATACATTCATACTTCCACACAACCACACACCTATAAATCCATACATCCGTACATATATACATCCATACATTCATACATACGTACATACGTCCATCCATACTTCAATCCATCCATACATGCATCCATCCACACTACCATTCATCCATACATACATCCATCTTTACATCCTCCTTTCCATACATCTATCCATCCATACATCCATCCATCCATACATTCATACAACCACAAATCCATAAATCCATCCACCCATACATCCATACATCTATCCATCCATACATCCATCCACCAATCCATTCATCCATACATACATACATACATACATCAATACATCTGTACATCCATCCATACATCCGTGCTCCCGTACATCCATAAATTCGTACATCCATACGTCAAAACATCCATACATCCATAATCCATCCATGCATGCATCCATCCATACGTCCATCCATACATCCATCTATACATCCATCCACCCATACGTCCATTCATGCGTACATCCATCCTTCCAAGCGTCCATTCATCCATCCGTACATCCATCCAAAAATCCATACACCCATCCATCCATATATCCGTACATACATCCCTTTGCACATCCATGAATATATCCAATAATCCATACATACGTCCATCCATGCATACAAACATACATGAATCCATTCATACATCCATACATAAATACATACAACCATACATACATCCGCACATGCTTCCATTCATACCTCAATCAATCCATACATTCATCCATACATACATACATCCATCCGCACATTCATCCATACATGCAACCATACTTACATCCATACATCCATACATCCATCCATGCGCACATCCATCCTTCCATACATCCACCCATCCATACATCCATCCATCAATTCATCTATACATCCATACATACATCCATACATACATCCATATATACATCCATACATTGATAAATACGCACATCCATACAGACATCAATGCATTCATGCGTACAAACATTCATACATATACCCTTCCGTACAGGTATCCATATATCCATACATCATCCGTTCAT
>NW_016912854.1:0-318 GCF_001483705.2 Eufriesea mexicana
GGTTAGGTTGGCTTGGGTTCGTTGGGTTCGGTTGGTTTAGGTTACGTTAGGCTTGGCTATGTTACGTTAGGTTACATTAATTTAGGTTGGGTTAGGTTAGGTTAGGTTTCGTTACGTTGCGTTAGGTTCGGGTAAGTTAGGTTAGGTTAGGCTATGTCGGGTTAGGTAAGGATGGGTTAGGTTTGGTAGGGTTACGTTAGTTCGGCTTGGGTTAGGTTAGGCCGTGTTAGGTTAGGTTAGGTTACGTTAGGTTAGGTTAGGTTGGGTTGGTTTCGTTGGGTTGGGTTGGGTTTAGGTTTGGTTAGGCTAGGTGATGTA
>NW_016912855.1:0-775 GCF_001483705.2 Eufriesea mexicana
GTTCGTATAGGTAAAGTTTGGAAAGGTAGGTTACGTTAGGTTTTGTGAAATTAGGTTAGGTTAATTTGTGTTAGGATAGTTTTGGTTGTGTTAGGTTGGGTTAGGCTACGTTAGGTAAGGTTGTGTTAGGTTATGTTAGGTTATGTTACGTTAGGATAGTTTCGGATAGGTAACGTTTCGTTGGGTAGGTTACGTTTGGTTTTGTGAGGTTAGGTTAGGTTATGTTACGTTTGGTTAGGTTAGGTTAGGTTAAGTGAGGCCATGTTACGCCGGGTTTGGCCAGGTAGGGTTTCGTTGTGTTAGGTTAGGTTAGGTTAAGTTAGGCAAGGTTAGGTTAGGTTAGCTTAGGTTAGGCGAGGTCATGTTACTCCCGGCTAGGCGAGGTCAGGTTTTGTTAGGTTAGGTTAGATCAGGTTAGGTTAGGTAAGGTTCGGTCAGCTTAGGTTAGGTTCGGTTAGGTTAGGTTAGGTTAGGTTAGGTTAGGCTATCTCAGGTTAGGTTAGGTCAGGTTAGGTTAGGTTAGGTTAGGTTATGTTGGGTTGGGTTGGGTTGGGTTGGGTTTGGATAGGTTAGGTTACGTTAGGTTAGGTCGGGTTAGGTCAGAATGGGTTAGGTTGTGTCAGGTTATGTTAGGATAGGTTAGGTTAGGTTAGGGTAGTTCCGGTCTGGTCAGGTCACATCAACCTTGTGCTAGGTTAGGTTAGGTTAGGATAGGTTGGGTTGGGTTGGTTTGGGGTGGGTTAGGTCAGGTTTGGTTAGGTTAGGTTATGTTAGG
>NW_016912855.1:9527-10081 GCF_001483705.2 Eufriesea mexicana
AAACACAGGCAAACATGACCTAATCGTTTGCAGCCTAAATACACCCAACGTGCCGAGGCCACTACTATTGGCCATAGCAGAGTCGAGAAGAGTTCAGTAGATCAATGTAGAGCTGTATAGCAGTGTATAGCACAAAAGCCAAAGCTTTCTACTCCGAGCCGGACCAAGTGTAACGTAACCAAACGCAGCCTATGCAAGCAAGACGCGCAGCGACCACCATTGCAAACCTCCCCATATCCGAGCAACGTATAATAGAGCACAGGAGAGCGCAGAAATCCGCCGTGTAACAGCTAATGCCAAGAATATCATAGCTACCCAAGCCTGACCCACACAAACATAACCTAGACAAACATGACATACCTCAACCTAACTTGCCGAGCACACTCTTGCTGGCTTGGCCAGCGACAATCAGTGTCCAATAGAGCACAAAAGGGACCCGAAACGCACCGAATAATAGTGTATACCACGAGAGCTGAAGATATCCAGGCCTTAACCATACAGAAACAGCCTGACCAAACGCAGCACAACTCATCCTAACGAACCGAGAACACTAC
>NW_016912856.1:0-9163 GCF_001483705.2 Eufriesea mexicana
TATTAAAGCTACCCGATCCCAACGGAACGAAACCAAACCCCGACCGAACGTATTGTAGCTCAAACCTGCCGTGTAGTGACCAGTATTGCTGGCACCTCGGGAGTCGAGCAGAGCGTATTAGAGCAATGTAGAGATCAGGAACCCACCGAATAGCAGTGTATGGCACAGAAGTCTAAGCTATACTGTCCTAACCTAACGAAACGTAACTTAACCGAACGCAACCTAACGCAGCCTAACGTGCCAGGAGCACTGCTGCTAGCAGCCCATTGCAAAGCAGAATATACTGGAGCTCAGTAGTGCGTAGAAATCCACTGAAAAGTAGTGTGCAGCGCAAACGTCGGAGGCATGCTAACCAATCCTATGCTACCCTAACCAAACCAAACGTAACCTAACAAAACCAAACGTAAGGCGACCGCTGTTCCTGGCCTCCCAAGTGCGAAGCAGAACATATTAGTGACAGTAGAGTGCAAAAATCAGCCACATAGCGGTGTATGCCACGAAAGTCAAAGCTATCCGGACATAACCCAATCTAACGTATCATAGCTCACCCTATCGCGCCGAGACCAGTATTGCTGGCCTCCCCAGCGTCAAACTGTCATACCAGAGCAGAGTGTAGAGAATAAATCCACCGGATAGTAGCGTACAGCACAAAAGTCTAAGCCTTCCTGTCCTACCCTAACCAAGCGTGACATAACAAAGCGTAGCCGAAATCAAACTAACTTGACAGGACCACCATTACTGGCCTCTGCGGAGAAAAGCGTAACATATTAGGCGTGAGTAAAGAGGAGAAGTCCATTGAATCGCAGTGTATAGCAGAAAAGTCGAAGCTATCCGAACCTGACAATAGCTAACATAACCTAACCAAACGTAACCTGTATCAACCTAACTCGGCAAGACCACTTTTACTGGCCTCCACCGAACCAAGCATCATATACTAGAACACAGTAAAGCGCATGAATTCACCGAATTTCTGTGTACGGCACAAAAGTCAAGGATAGCCTTCCCTACACTAACCAAACGAAACATAGCAAGACGTAGCCTATCCCAACCTAATGTGCCGAGACCACAATTACTGCACTCTCCATATTCGAGCAGAGTGTGGTAGGGCACAGCATAGCCTAGAGGTCCATAGAATAGCAGTGTTGAGTACAAAAGTCAAGGACACCCTGACCTAACAGGACACAACCTGACCATACCAAACATTATCTATCACACCATAACATGTCACGACCACTATTTCTGGCCACCCCAGAGCTAAGCAGAGCATATTACATCACATTAGAGAGCGGAAATCCACCGCAAACCGCAGTGCATAGCACAAAAGTGTAAGCTTCCCTGGCCTGACGTGGCTAAACATAACGTAGCCATACGTAACTTAACTCTACATAACGAGCCTGGACCACTATTGCTGAACTTCGCTGAGCCAATCAGAATATACAAGAGCACAGTAGTGCGCCGCAATCCACCGCAATGCAGTGTGAAGCACAACAGTCATAGATATCCTAACCTAACCTGACCAAACAAGCCCCAAACGAATGTAGTCTGACAAAACATGACGTTGCGAGGCCATTATTGTTCTCCTCCACAGTGCCAAGCTGAAGATATTAGAGCACAGTTGTGCGCAGAGTTCTACCGAATAGCAGAGTGTAACACAAAAGCCAAAGCAATCCGAACCAAACGTAAACATACCTGACCTAAGCGAACGTAACGTAACACAACCTATCGTGCCACGACCGCCGTTTCTGGCATCCCCAGAGTCTAGCAGAATATAATAGAGCAATGAGGATCGCAGTAATGCACCGAATAGCAGTTAATAACACAAAGCTCAAAGTTACCCAATCCTAACATAGCCAAACGTAACATAACCAATCCTAACGTGCCTATACCGCTATTGCTGACCCCTCCGGAGCCAAGCAGAATAAGCTAGAGAAAAGCAGAGCGCAGGAATCCGTTGCATTGGTGAATAAAACACAAAGGTCGTGTCGATCCTAACCTAACCTTACCTAACCGCATATATCCAAACGTGAGATAGCACAAACTAACGTGCCTCGACCACCTTTGCCGGCATCCCCATTGCCAAGCAGAAAATAATAGAGGAGGGCAGATCGCAGAAATCCATGGAATAGCAGTGTATAGCAGAGGAGTCAAATCTATCCAAATCTAACCCAAACAAATGTAACCTAACCAAATGGAGCCTGACTCAGCATAAAGAGCCGCGGCCAGTATTGCCGGCGCCCATGAGCCAAGCAGAGCATTATACAGGCTAGTAGAGCGCAGCAGAGCATAGGTTCGCAGTATGTAGCTGGCAAGTCGAAGATATCCAATCCTAGCCCAAGCTAATACAACGTAACCGAACGTATCCTATCTCAACCTTATGAGCCGAGACCACTATCATTGGCTTTCCAGGAGCCAAGCAGAACATACTAGGGCACAGAAGGGAGCAGAAGACCACCGCATCACAGTGCACGGAACAGATGTCAAAGACGTCCGAAACAAACCCAATTAAACCGAATCCAACCCAACGTAGCCTAAATAAATCCAACGTGCGGATAACACTATCGCTGGCCTCCCCAGAACAAAGCTGGGCATACTTGACCACAGTAGTGCGTAGAAGTTCACGGAATAGAAGTTTGTAGCGCAAAAGTCGAAGCTATCCTAGCCAAATATAACCAAACATAACATATCCAATTGTAACCTGACTTAACCTAACTTGTCCGAACCACTACTGCTAACATCCCCAGAGCCGAGCGGAATATACTAGAGCACAGCAGAGGGCTGAAATCCGACGAAAAGCAGTGTATAGTACGAAAGTCGAATCCATCATAACCAAACTTGACTCCAACCTTGTCTATCCAAACGTAGCCTAACACAACCTAACATGCCCAGACCACTCTTGCCGGCTTCCTCAGAGCCAAGCAGAGCATATCACAGCTGAGAAGAGCGCAGAAGTCCACCGCATTTTAGTGTACAGAACAGAGGTCGAAGATATGCTAACCAACCACAAACAAACCGGGCCTAACCAAATGTTAAATGACTCCGCCTCACCGCCGCACGCCACTGATGCTGACCTCCACCGAGACAAACAGAAGAGACTAGAGGACATTAGAGACCAGAAATCCGCGGTGTTGCTGTGTAAAGCACAATAGTCACGGATATGCTGACATAAACATGCCTATCCTGACCCAGCCAAACGAAGCATGACACAGCACAATGTTCCGAGACCACTATCACCTTCCCATCGCCAAGCTGTACATATGAGATCACAGTAGAGCGCAGAAATCCGCCGAATAGCAGTGTATACCACAAAGCTCAGCTACCATCTCCTAACCCAACCAATCGTGACAATGCTCGAACGTAACATAACTCAACCTAATGTGCAGCGAACACTACTGCTGGCCTCCACTCAGCCAAGCAGAATACACTATTCAGCAGTAGAGCGTAGAAATCGAACGCATCGCAGTGAATGGCACAAGGACGAAGATGCCCTAACCAAACCTAACCTAACCTAAACTAGCGAAACGTAACATAACTCAACCAAACGTGCCGCGGCCAGTAATGCTGGCCTCCACAGGGCCAGTCAGAGCATATTAGAGGAGAGGAGAGCGCAGAGATTCAGAGGTTCGCAGTGTACAGCGGGAAAGTCGAAGCTACCCTAACATAAGCTAAGCTAACGTAACATAACCAAACGCGTCCTATCCCAACCTAGTGTGCCGAGACCACTATTCCTGGCTACCTCGGTGACAAGCGGCGCATACCGGATCACAGCAGTGCGCAGAAATCCAAGGAATAACTGCGTACGCCACGAAAGTCGTAGTTATGCAAACCTAACCCAAACAAATGTAACCTAACCAAACGTAGCTTAGCTCAACCTAACGTGCCGCGACCACTACTTCTGGCGTATACAAAACCAAGTAGAACGTACTAGAGCAGAGTGCAGCGAAGAAATCCGACGTATATCTGTTTACAGCACAAATGTCGAAGGCATCGTAGCTAGACCTAGGTCATCTTGGCCTTACCAAACGAAACCTAGCTCAACCTATCTTGTCGCGACCACTATTGCTGGCCAACCCAGAGACGAGCAGAGTATGGTAGAGCAATGTAGAGCGCATGAATCCACGGTATCGCAGTGTATAGGTCAAAAGTCAAAGTTACCTTATCCTAACCTAACCAAAGGTGACAAAGCCAAGCACAAAATAATCCAGCCTAACGTGGCATAGCTCAACCGGACGTGCCGAGACAAACATTGCTGGCCTCCGCAGAGCCAAGCAGAGCATATTAGAGCAATTTAGAGCGCAGAATTCCACCGAAAATCTGTGTATGGCAGGAAGGTCAAAGCAACCCTATCCTATCCTAACGAAACGTAAGATTGCCAAACGTAATCTAACTCAACCTAAACTGCCGAGGCCATTACCGCTGCTATTCTCAGAGGCAAGTAAAACATACCAGAGCATATTTGGGCGCAGAAATCCACCGAATTGCTGTGCATAACTCAAAAGTTGGAGTTATCCTAACCAAACGTGTCCTAACCGAACATAGCCTAACATAACATGCCTCAACATAACGTGCCGAGAACATTATTTCTGGCCTTCCATGTGCCCAGCTGAACAAACTAGAGCACTGAAAATCTGCCAAATCCACCGGACATCAGTGTTTACCGCGGAAGTCGTATCCATCCGAACCCTACCAAAGCAAAGGTAACGTAGCCAAACGTAGCCTGACTAAACACAACGGCACGAGACAACTATTTCTGGGCTCCGCAGAGTCCAGCAGTGTACAGTAGGGCAACGTAGGACGTAGAAATCGACCGAAAAGCAGTGTGTGCCGAAAAAGTCCAAGGTATCCTCTCCTAACCTCTCCAAATATAATACAACCAAGCGCAACATAACTTAAGCTTACGAGCCGAGGCAACAATTGCTGGCCTCCCCAGAGCCAAGCGGAATGTACTAGGGAACAATAGAGCCCAGAAAGCAACCAAATAGCAGTGTATTCAGCAAAAGTCAAAGATATCATGGCATAATATGACAAAGCCTAACCTAATCAAACGTGGAACATACAAAACTAACAAGCCGAAACCTCTATTGCTGGCCGCCACAGAGTCAAGTAGAACATATTAGACAACAGTAGAACGCAGAAATCCACCAAATAGCAGTGTATAACGCGAAAGACATAGCTATCCATACCTAACCCAAACAAACATAGCCTACCAAACGTAGCATTGCTCAACCTACCGTGCCGGGACCACCATAACTGGCCTCCCCTGAGTCGAGCAGAGTATAGTAGAGCTATGTAGATCGTAAAAATCTACCGAATGCCAGTGCATAGCACACAAGTCGAATCAACCCAATAGTAACCTATCCAAACGTAATATAGGCGAACGTAACATAACCTAACCTAACGCGCGGAGACCACTATTGTTGGTATCCCCGGAGTCACGCAGAGGACATTACAGCACAGTAGACCGTCGAAATCAAACTCATTGCATTGTGTAGCGCGAACGTCAAAGCTATCCTGTGCTAACGACGTCAAACCTATCGAAACCAAGCGCAACCTTACGCAGGCTAACGTGCCGAGACCACTATTGCTACCCTCGCCAGAGTCAAGTAGAACATATCATAGGGAAGTAGAGCGCAGAAATTAATAGAATGGCAGTGCATAGCACAATATTCGGAGCTACCATATCCAAACACAGCCATAAGTATCATAACCCAGCGCAGCGTAACTCAACCAAACGTGCCGAGACCAACCAAACCCATCTCAACCAAGCAAAGCCAAACGCAACCTGTCTCAACCATATGTGCAACGAACATTATTGCTGGCCTCCACAGAGACATGCCGAACATATTGGAGCACAATAGAGCGCATAAATACAACGAATAGCAGTGCACAGACAAAAGTCAAAACTATCCCAGCTTATTACCGAACCTAACCTAACCTAACCTAACCTAACCTATCCTAACCAAACGTAGCCAAACTCAGCCTAACATGCCGCAGATACCATACCTGTCCTCTCCAGGGCAAAGCGGTACATATTAGAGGAGTGTAGGGGGGCAGAAGTCCATAGAATTGCAGTATATAGCAGAAAAATTAAAGCTATCCACACCTTACCCACGCCAACATAAACTAACCAAACGTGACCTAACTCAACCTAACATTCCGCGGCCACTATTTCTTGCCACCCCGGAGCAAAGGAGAGCATATTAGAGCACAGTATACAGGAGAAATTCACAGAAAAGCAGTATGTAGCACAAAAGACGCACGTGCCAATTCCTAACCCAACCGATCGTTTAACTACCGTACGTAACGAAGCTCAACTTAACGTGCCGCCATCACTATTGTTGCCCTCCACAGTGCCAAGCAATACACACTAGGCGTCAGTAGCGTGCAGAAATCCACCGGCAGCAGTGTAAAACATAAAAGTCAATGCCACCATGACCAAACGTAACCTAACCTAACGTGACTAAACATAACGTAACTCATCCTCAGTGCCACGACCGCCGTTACTAGTGTCCCTGGAGACGAGCAGAACATTCTAGAGCACAGTAGAGGGCAGAAATCCACCGAATAGCAGCGCATAGCACAGGAGCCAAAGCTAACCTGTCCAAACCTATCCAAACGTAACATAAGTAGACGCAACGTAACCCAAACTAACGTGCCATGTCAGCTATTGCTGGCCTCACGATAGCTAAGAAGAGTATAGCAGAGCAACGTAGAAGGCTGAAACCGTCCGAATAGCAGTGTATAGTGCAATGGTCAAAGCAGTCTTTGCCAAACCTAGCCAAACCTAACCCAACCAAACGTAACATAACACAACCTAATCTGCTGGGAACACTGTTCCTGGCGCGCACAGAGACAAGCGGAGTGCGATTCCGCGCAGAAGAGCGCAGAAGTCCATAGAATGTCAGTGTGTAGCGCAAAAGTATAAGCTATCCAAACCTATCACTACGAAACCTATCCTAGTCATTCGTAATTTAACCCAAGCTAACGTGCCGCGTCCAGTATGGCCGGCCTCCCATCTCCCGTTAGTTGAGCAGAGTATAGTGTTGTTATACAGAGCGCAGAAATCCGCCGAACAATATAGTAGAGCGCAAAGGTCTAAGCTTTCCTATCCTAACGTATACAAACGCAATAAAACCAGACGCAGCGTATCTTAAATTAAAGTGCCAAGAACATTATCGCTGGCCACCCCAGAGCAAAGCAGAATATACCACAGCACAGTGGAGCACAGAGGGCCACCAAATAGCTGCGTATGGCACAAAATTCAAAGATACTCTAACGTAACCTCTCCTAACCCGACCTAGCCGAACGTAGAGTAACGAAACATGTGGCGTCGAGACTACTATTGCTGGCCGCCCCAGATCCAAGTGGAGCATATTAGAGCATAATAGAGCGGAGAAATCTACTGCATTTCACTGTACAGCCCAAAAGTCAAAGCCATCCTCCCCTACCCTAACCAAGCCTAACACGTGCAAACGTAACCTAACTCAAACTTTCGTACGAAGGCCACTATTTCTGGCATCCCCAGAGCCGAGCAGAATGTAGTGGAGCATTGCAGCCCGCACAAATCCAACGAATAGCAGTGTATTGCTGAAAGGCCGAAGCTGCCCTGCCCTGACCGAGCCAAGCGTAACATAATCAAACGTATCCTAACATTTCCGAACGTGCCGAGGCCGCTATTGCTGGAACCCCAGAGCCAAGCAGAATATTCTAAAGCACAATGGTCCATAGAAAGCCACATCGTAGCAGTGTATTATCACAAAGAACAAATATGTCCTAACCTAACCTGGCATAACCTAACCTAACCAAACGTGGAATAGCTAAGCCTAACGAACCAAGACCAGTATTTCTGGCCCCTCCAAAGCCAAGCAGAACATACTAGAGCACAGTGGAGCGCAGACTTCCAAGGAATAGCAGTGCATAGCGCAAAAGCCAAAGCTGTCCTTGCCTAACCTAGCCAAACGTAGCATTGCCAAATGTCACCCAACTCCACCTAACAGTCCTACAACACTACTGCTGACCTCCCGAGAGCCAAGCTGAATATACTACAGCACAGAAGATAGCAGATATCTGCGGCGCTTCAGTGTGTAGCACAAAGGTCAAACATATCCTGACCTAATCTCTCCTAACCTAACCCAAGCAAACGTTGCCTAGCACAACATGACGTGCCAAGAGAAATATTGCTGTCCTTCCCAGAGATAAGCTGAACAAATCAGGTCACAGCCGAAGGCCGAAGTCTACCAAATAGCAGTGCATATGACAAAAGTCAAAGATATCCTCTCCTAACCAAACAAATCGTAGCATGCCAAACGTAATCTAACAATGCCTAACGTGCAGCTACTACTATTGCTAGCATCCATATGGACGAGCATAGTATAGTAGAGCAGAGTAGACCGCAGATAGCCACCGTATAAAAGTCTATGCCAAGAAGGTCAAAGCTATCCGGAATTAACACAAACGAGCGTAACCTAATCAAGCGTAGCATAGCACAACGTAGCTTGCCGCGACCACCGTTGCTGGCCTCCACAGGGCCAAGCAGATTATTGTAGTACACACCAGAGTGCAGAAATCCACCGCAATGCAATTCATAGCACCAAAGCCGTAGATACCCTAACCTAAGCATCCCAAACTAACATAACGAAACGCATCCTAACACAGCCTAACGTGCCGAGGCCACTATTACTGGCTACCACAGTGCCAAACAGAGATATTAGTGCACAGAAATCCACAGCATTGCATTGAATAGCTCAAAAGTCGAATATTTCCTGACCTTGCGTGACGTAACCAAACACAACCAAGGGTAGAATAGCTCAAAGCTACGTGCCGCGGCCACAGAACCTGGCCCCCCCAGAGCCAAGCAGAATGTAGTATAGCATAGTCGATCACAGAAATCCAGCGAATAACAGTGCAATGCACGAAAGTCGAGGACGTCCATGAGCAACCTAACATAACATAACCTAAGCAAGCGTAACATAACAGAAACTTACATTACGAGATCACTATCTCTGGCCTCCCGAGAGACAAGCAGAGAATATTAGAACACAGCAGAGCGCATGCAGAAATCCGCGGATAGCATTGAATAGCACAAAAGTCTGTACTATCATAGCCTAACCTCACCAACAGTAACATAACCGAACCTAATGTATCTCTACCTAACGTGCCGAGACCA
>NW_016912857.1:0-323 GCF_001483705.2 Eufriesea mexicana
ATGACCTGACCTGACCTGACCTGACCTGACCTGGCCTGACTGATCTGACCTGACCTGACCTGAAATGTCCTTTCCTGACCTGAACTGCACTGACCTGACTTGTCCACAGGAGACCTGACGAGACGTGACCAGACCTGACTTGACCTGACCTGACATGTCCTGACCTGATCTCACCAGACCTGACTGTGCCTGGCCTGACTTGACCTGACCTGATCTGACATGACATGACGTGATGTGAAGTGAACTGGCCCGACCTGGCCTGACCTGACCTGACCTGACCTGACCTGACTTGACCCGACCTGGCCTGACCTGAACTGACCTGA
>NW_016912857.1:365-768 GCF_001483705.2 Eufriesea mexicana
CTGACCTGACCTGACCTGACCTGAACTGACCTGTCCTCTCCTGACCTGAACTGAACTGACCTGAATTGTCCAGAGGAGACCTGACCTGACGTGACCTGACCATACCTGGCCGAACTGATCTGACCAGACCTGACCTGACCTGACCTGGCCTGACCAGGCCTGACCTGAACTGACCTGAACTGACCTTTGCTGACCTGACCTCACCAGACCCGACATTGACTGTCCTGACCAGACCTGACCTGACCTGACCTGATCTGAAATGAACTGACCTGACCTGAACTGACCTGACCTGACCTGACCTGACCAGACATGATCTGGCCTGGCCTGACCATACCAGACCTGACCTAACCTGACATAACTTGACCTGAACTGAACTGAACTGACCTGACCTGACCTGACCTGA
>NW_016912857.1:875-1224 GCF_001483705.2 Eufriesea mexicana
GGCCCGAACTGACATGATCTCACCTGTCCCGACCTTGCCTGGCCTGACTTGGCGGTGCCATACATGGCCCGACCTGGCCTGACCTGAACTGACCTGAACTGACCTTGCCTAACATGATCTGGCCTGTTCTGACTTTATCCGACCTCATCTGACCTGACCTGACCTGACCTGACATGACCTGACCTGAAATGACCTGAACTGAACTGACCTGAATTGCCCAGAGGAGACCTGACTTGACGTGACCTGACCATACCTGGCCGAACTGATCTGACCAGACCTGACCTGACCTGACCTGGCCGGACCAGGCCTGACCTGAACTGACCTGAACTGACCTTAGCTGACCTGACCT
>NW_016912857.1:2779-6942 GCF_001483705.2 Eufriesea mexicana
GACCTGACCTGACCTGACCTGACTTGACCCGACCTGGCCTGACCAGAACTGACCTGAACTGACCTTGCCTGACCTGATCTGGCCTGTCCTGACTTTATCCGACCTCACCTGACCTGTCCTGACCTGACCTAACGTGACACGTCCTGGCCTCGCCTGGCCTGATCTGACCAGTCCTGACCTGGCCTGACCTGAACTGACCTGAACTGTCCTTACCTGACCTAACCTTACCTGACCTGACATTGCCAGACCTGACATGACCTGTCCTTGCTTTAAACGACCTTACCTCACCTGACCTGACCTGACTGACCTGACTGACCTGACCTGACCTGACCTGACCTGACCTGACCTGACCTTACCTGACCTGACCTGACACGACCTGGCCTCGCCTGGCCTTTCCTGGCCTGCCCTGAGCTGTCCTGACCTGACCTGACCTGACCTGATATGACATGACTTGACTTGACCTGACCTGACATGACCTGATCTGACATGACATGATGTGATGTGAAGTGGACTGGCCTGAACTGACCTGACCTGACCTGTCTTGACCTGACCTGACCTGACCTAACCTGACCTGTCCTGACCAGTACTGACCTTACCTGACTTGACCTGACCTGACCTGACTGATCTGATCTGACCTGACCTGACCTGACTTGACCTGAGCTGGCCTGACCCTACCTGGCCTTGCCAGGCCTGATATGACCTGACCTGACCTGACCTGACCCGACCTGACCTGACCTGAACTGACCTGTTCTCTCCTGACCTGAACTGAACTGACCTGAATTGTCCAGAGGAGACCTGACCTGACGTGACCTGACCATACCTGGCCGAACTGATCTGACCAGTCCTGACCTGACCTTACCTGAGCTGACGTTACCTGACCTGACCTGACCTGTCCTGACTTTAACCGACCTTACCTGCCCTGACCTGACCTAACTGACCTAACCTGACCTGACCTGACACGACGTGGCCTCGCCTGACCTGTCCTGATCATACCTGACTGATCTGACCTGGCCTGACCAGAAATTACCATACCTGACCTGACCTGACTTGAACGGCCTCGCCTGACCTGTCCTGATCATAAATGACTGATCTGACCTGGCCTGACCAGAAATTACCATACCTGACCTGACCTGACTTGAACTGACTTTACCTGACCAGTCCCGACCTGACATGACCCGACCTGACCTGACCTGACCTGACCTTACCAGACCTGACCTGACCTGACCTGAACTGACCCTAGCTGACATGACCTGTCCTGACCTGACCTGCACTGACCTGAACTGAACTGACCTGACTGATCTGACCTGACATGACCTGACCTGACATTGCCCGACCACTCCTGACCTGAACTGACCAGATCTGACCTCACCAGACCCGACATTGACTGTCCTGACCTGACCTGACCTGAACCGACCTGATCTGAAGTGAACTGACCTGAACTGAACTGAACTGACCTGACCTGGCCTGACCTGAACTGAGCTTACCAGACTGATCTGACCTGACCTGACCTGATCATATATGATCTGGCCAGGCCTGGCCTGACCTGACCTGCCCTGACCTTACCTGTGCTGACCTGAGCTCTCCTGACATGACCTGACCAGACCTGACCTGAACTGACTTTACATGACCTCACCTGACTTGACCTGATCTGTCCAGACCTGACCTGACATGGCCTGACCTGACCTGACCTTACCAGACCTGACCTGGCCAGACCTGAACTGACATGAACTACCAGCATATGACTTGACCTGACCTGACATGACCTGACCTGACCTGACCTGACCTGACCTGGCCTGACCTGACTTGACCTGTCCAGACCTGACCTGTTCTCTCCTGACCTGAACTGAACTGACCTGACATGTCCACATTAGACCTGACGAGACGTGACCTGACCTGACCTGACCGGACGGATCTGGTCTGACATGACCTGGCCTGACCAGGCCTGACCCGAACTGACCTGAACTGACATTACCTGACCTGACCTTACCTGATCTGACATGACATGACGTGATGTGAAGTGAACTGGCCTGAACTGACCTGACATGACCAGACATGATCTGGCCTGGCCTAACCTGAACTGACCTGACCTAACCTCACCACAACCGACTGATCTGACCTGACATGACCTGACATAACCTGACCTGACCTGACCTGTCCTGACCTGACCTGACCTGACCTGACCTCACCAGACATGACCTGGCCTGACGTGACCTGACCTGACATGACCTGACCTCGCATGGCCTGACCTGTCCTGACCTGACCTCACCAGACATGACATGACCTGACTTGACCTGACCTGACATGACCTGCCCTGAGCTGACCTTACCTGACCTGACCTGACCTGACATGACCTGACCTCGCATGGCCTGACCTGTCCTGACCTGACCTCACCAGACATGACCTGGCCTGACGTGACCTGACCTGACATGACCTGACCTCGCATGGCCTGACCTGTCCTGACCTGACCTCACCAGACATGACCTGGCCTGACGTGACCTGACCTGACATGACCTGACCTCGCATGGCCTGACCTGTCCTGACCTGACCTCACCAGACATGACCTGGCCTGACGTGACCTGACCTGACATGACCTGACCTCGCATGGCCTGACCTGTCCTGACCTGACCTCACCAGACATGACCTGGCCTGACGTGACCTGACCTGACATGACCTGACCTCGCATGGCCTGACCTGTCCTGACCTGACCTCACCAGACATGACCTGGCCTGACGTGACCTGACCTGACATGACCTGACCTCGCATGGCCTGACCTGTCCTGACCTGACCTCACCAGACATGACCTGGCCTGACGTGACCTGACCTGACATGACCTGACCTCGCATGGCCTGACCTGTCCTGACCTGACCTCACCAGACATGACCTGGCCTGACGTGACCTGACCTGACATGACCTGACCTCGCATGGCCTGACCTGTCCTGACCTGACCTCACCAGACATGACCTGGCCTGACGTGACCTGACCTGACATGACCTGACCTCGCATGGCCTGACCTGTCCTGACCTGACCTCACCAGACATGACCTGGCCTGACGTGACCTGACCTGACATGACCTGACCTCGCATGGCCTGACCTGTCCTGACCTGACCTCACCAGACATGACCTGGCCTGACGTGACCTGACCTGACATGACCTGACCTCGCATGGCCTGACCTGTCCTGACCTGACCTCACCAGACATGACCTGGCCTGACGTGACCTGACCTGACATGACCTGACCTCGCATGGCCTGACCTGTCCTGACCTGACCTCACCAGACATGACCTGGCCTGACGTGACCTGACCTGACATGACCTGACCTCGCATGGCCTGACCTGTCCTGACCTGACCTCACCAGACATGACCTGGCCTGACGTGACCTGACCTGACATGACCTGACCTCGCATGGCCTGACCTGTCCTGACCTGACCTCACCAGACATGACCTGGCCTGACGTGACCTGACCTGACATGACCTGACCTCGCATGGCCTGACCTGTCCTGACCTGACCTCACCAGACATGACCTGGCCTGACGTGACCTGACCTGACATGACCTGACCTCGCATGGCCTGACCTGTCCTGACCTGACCTCACCAGACATGACCTGGCCTGACGTGACCTGACCTGACATGACCTGACCTCGCATGGCCTGACCTGTCCTGACCTGACCTCACCAGACATGACCTGGCCTGACGTGACCTGACCTGACATGACCTGACCTCGCATGGCCTGACCTGTCCTGACCTGACCTCACCAGACATGACCTGGCCTGACGTGACCTGACCTGACATGACCTGACCTCGCATGGCCTGACCTGTCCTGACCTGACCTCACCAGACATGACCTGGCCTGACGTGACCTGACCTGACATGACCTGACCTCGCATGGCCTGACCTGTCCTGACCTGACCTCACCAGACATGACCTGGCCTGACGTGACCTGACCTGACATGACCTGACCTGACCTGACCTGTCCTGACCTGACCTGACCTGAACTGACCTGACCTGACCTTGCCTGACATGATCTGGCCTGTTCTGACTTTATCCGACCTCATCTGACCTGACCTGACCTGATCTGACCTGACCTGACCTGAACTGACCAGACCTCTCATGACCTGAACTGAACTGACCTGAATTGTCCAGAGGAGACCTGACCTGACGTGACCT
>NW_016912858.1:0-905 GCF_001483705.2 Eufriesea mexicana
AACCTGTCTAAACGTAAAATGATGAAACGTATCCTTTCCAAACCTGAAGTGCCGAGAACACTATCATCCCCTGAGCCATGCGGAGTAAACTAGGGCACCACCAAATAGCAGCGTATATCACGAAAATCGTATATATCATAGCTTAACCTGATCTGACCTGACACAGCCGAACGTAGCCTAACTCAACATATTGAGACGATGCCACCACTGCTGTCCTTCCCATAGCCAAGTAGAACATACAAGAGCACGTCAGAGTGCAGAAATCAGACGAATGGCACAAATCACAAGGCTCTCATCTCCTAACCTAACCAAACGTAACATGAGCAAACGTAATCTAACTCATCCTAACGTGCCGCGACCACGATTGCTGGCATTCCAAGAGCCAAGCAGAACATATTAGCGTATAGTCGAACGCAGAAATCCATAGAATCGCAGTGTATATCAAAAAGGTCTAAGATTCCCATGTCTAACCCTGACCAACGGAACCCATACAAACGAAGCATAACTCAAAGTATCGTGCCGAGACAACATTTGCAGACCTCCCCAGAACTAAGAAGACCGTATTAGAGCAATGTAGAGTGCAGAAACCCAACGAAAAGCAATGTGTAGCGCAAGAGACGAAGCGATAACCTCCGACCGTAGCAGATCGTGGTATAACCAAACGTAACATGGCAAAACCTAACGTGCCGCGACCATGATTTCCGGCGTTCCCAGTGAGAAGCAGAATATATTAACGAATTGTAGAACGCAGAAATCCACAGAATCACTGTTTAAGGCACAAAAGGCGAAGATAGCCTATCGTAACCGAACCAAACGTAACCTAACCAAACGGTGCCTAACTGAACCTAATACGCCGAGACCAACATTGCTGTCCTCTCCAGCGCCAAGCAGAGCATATTAGAGGA
>NW_016912859.1:0-290 GCF_001483705.2 Eufriesea mexicana
ATTACGATTTTTATGATTCTTTAACATCTAGGGTCAAGTCTTTTGAAGAGGGGAAAAAGAAAAAGGAAAACCGACCATCGCAATAGTGATTGCAATTCTTTGCGAAAAGAGGTAAGCTGAACACGGTAGCACTTGAGTCAAAAATTAAGGCAAGTACTCAGTTTTTGTGGCTGGTAACTATAGTCACCCGTCGTGTGTAGATGGCGTTTTGTGACCGGTGACTATAGTCACCCGTCGTGTGTAGATGGCTTCATTTGTAGATGGCGGCGTGTATAAATGGCGCCGGGGGT
>NW_016912859.1:485-27664 GCF_001483705.2 Eufriesea mexicana
ATGGCGTCGTGTGTAGATGACGTCGTGTGTAGATGTTTTGTGACCGGTGACTATAGTCACCCGTCGTGTGTAGATGGCGTCGTGTGTAGATGACGTCGTGTGTAGATGGCGTCGTGTGTAGATGGCGTCGTGTGTAGATGACGTCGTGTGTAAATGGCGTCGTGTGTAAATGGCGTCGTGTGTAGATGGCGTCATGTAGCCGGTGCCTATAGTCACTCCTAGTAGCGAAAACGTTAATACAGTGATGACACCTGTCATCGATTGATATAATTATAATAGATTACTCTGTATATAGGTTATACTTGATTTTTACAGTAGATTATGCTCTTCTTGTTACACAATCACATGCTGATTATTTTTCCTGCTCATAAGATAAGTGAAGAATAAAAATTTCGAATCAAGATAATCAATACATCATCTATAAATCCCCTTTTCTTAAAAACAAAAAGAAAAAATTACTTTTTCCTTTTTTAAAAATATCGATTCTACTTCTTGGCTATTCCATCATATATATATCATAGTAACTGATGGAATGAGTCAAATACTTGATATTTCTGAGAAAAATTTTAATAGTGGTGATTTATCTGAAAATACTTTTTATCTACAGGTGCCTTATAACTCACAGATGTAATCTTACGTTCGACATATTCTCAAGTCAACCTTGTTCTACTCGTAACGATGAGTATTTTCAGAATTTTTAAACATTTTGCAATAAATAATACTAAAAATGGCATTTCACGTTCTTCTTCGATTTTTCTCGAATTGCTACGCGAACGGACGAGAGGATAAGCAAGTTTCGACTGAGAAATCCTTCAGTGTTTCATTGTTATCCCCCGGCGAGAAGAACCAGGGTGTGTACTTTAATCTCGATGAAAAACATCCCCTTTTTGTTCTTCTTTCTTTCTTGTTTTTTTGATGGACTTCTTCTTCTTGTTCGCGGAGGAGTTGGATGGGAAGTTTCTGTTATTAATCGCGAGGACAGTTCAGCGAGTGCTGTGAGATGATCTGCGGAGGGTTGTTGCGATTGGAATTGAAATTCTCTAGACGTGGAATATGGTGGATTCATTTTTTATTAGCAGCGTTTTCAGTGCGTGCGTAATCTTTGAAAAATTCGCACGAAAATATAACGTGAGAAACGTTCAAGTGCTTTCCTAAAATTAATCATTCGGAAAATGAGTAATTCAAAAAGTATATTAAAATTTGGAACTCTTTATTATTCGAATTTTATGTAAATTTTTATTTTCGAAATTGTTATTTTCTGTCCTGAAATTAATCATTTGGAAAATGAGTAATTCAAAAAGTATATTAAAATTTGGAACTCTTTATTATCCGAATTTTATGTAAATTTTTATATCTGAAATTGTTATTTTCTTTCCTGAAATTAATCATTCGGAAAATCAGTAATTCCATAAGTGTATTAAAATTTGGAACTCTTTATTATCCGAATTTTATGTAAATTTTTATATTTGAAATTGTTATTTTCTTACCTGAAATTAATCATTCGGAAAATGAGTAATTCCATAAGTGTATTAAAATTTGGAACTCTTTATTATTCGAATTTTATGTAAATTTTTATGTTTGAAATTGTTATTTTCTTTCCTGAAATTAATCATTCGGAAAATGAGTAATTCGATAAGTGTATTAAAATTTGGAACTCTTTATTATTCGAATTTTATGTAAATTTTTATCTTCGAAATTGTTACTTTCTATTCTAATAATTTGAATATTTATTTTAAGTTTATAATGATAACCAAAATAGATCAATTATTAGTCACGGTCCCACAATAAAATAATTTGATATAGAAATTAAGAATTAAAATTTTCCAAGACCATCTTGAAGTTGTTTAAATGTATAATTATTATTATAGTTAGTTATAAAATATACTTATATCTCCAAAACTCGTTCTCTTTAATTTCTTTCAAAAGAAATTATTTTGAAACGAGACAGAAATCGAATATATTTTTCGTTAATGGGAATTCTAAATATGTTTCATTCACACGAACATAAGCATTAATGGATATTTAGTTTCGCATTATTTAACGTAATTGACGAAGAGAGGGGTCGATTCCATTCAATTTGCAAAAGCAGAAAATGCAGGGAAATATCGAATAAAATATACATTAATATTCATTGCGGTGTTCCTTCCGTGCCATTATTGTTCGGGGAAAGAAAGGCACTTTTTGCATCCCCTTTTTGTTTTAAAATATGTTTGCGAGAAACGCGTTTAAAGAGAAGTACAAAAAGTCATGGACTACGTTTTTTGGCAACGCTGCTGCATCCGAAAATATTCAGTGTAAAAATATATTTCAGGATATTGATGTCTTTATAAAAAGTCTCGTATTTACCATTTCAAATATCATTTTCAATGAACAAAAAACAGGAAAAATTATTTTGATCGAATCCTCATTAAAAACAATGCAAAAGTATTTTCATTTAACAAATAAATTTAATAAAAACAAATATTATTTTATCGTACCATTATATTTATTATAACAGATAATCTACATAGCTGTAAATAAATAAATAAAATATTTACTCAATTGCTTATGATAGCTTAAGCTATACACAAAATTGTATTTATGTAATTAATACTTCTTTGAATTACCAATAATTTACATAAGTGACTTTAAATAGCAATTAATGACTTATTTATCATAATTTGTAATAGTAAATTACCATTTAAAATATTAAAGTAAATATCATGGATATAATCAAAGGAATATAATAAAATAAATAAAATATAAAATATTAAAGTAATTTTATATAGAAAAATTTAAAAGATAAATGAAAATACAAAATGCTGACTGTATTAATTATGATTATTTTAATACACTAGGAAACCTGAATTAAAGACTGTATTAATTATGGTTATTTTAATACACAAGGAAACCTGGAAGTACTATCACATTTCACAACTGACATATACGAATTGAACAATTTTCTTATCCCATCGTTGGCAACACCTGTGATTAAAATTAAACCGCTGATACGTGAAATTTAGGTTAAAAACACGTTCGGTCTCTCCCAAATTGCAAATAAATTCGATAATACAAATACGCGGAGCAAGCGAGAGGCGAAAGCAACAAACAGCCATTAAATTCCAGTCACTAGAGTAAACTCAAATGACCTAGACATCGAGTTTATAAATAAGTTTGATTAAAAATTAACGTTTATTCGGATACAAAGTTAAAGTCAAACGGATAAATAATTATTGAATTATTGAATTAAGTAACTGAATTAAAAAAGAGAAAGATATTCATCCCTCTAGCAATCATCACTAACAACCTCATAAATATAATCAATACGACAATTAACGTATCAAAAAAGAATAACAAATGTTATTCCCAAAAAAGGAAAAACAAAAAAGTATATTCAAAAAAAGAAAGAACTGAAAGTTATTCAATCAACAAACAAATTAATAACTCCATAAATATAATTAATACGAAAATTAACGTATCAAAAAAGAATAGCAAATCTTATTCCCAAAACGGAAAAAGGGTATAATCAAAAAAGAATTGAAAGTTGTTCAATCAACAAACAAACTAATAACTCCATAAATATAATTAATATGGCAATTAATATATCAAGAAAGAATAACAAATCTTATTCCCAAAAATGGAAAAACAAAATCAGAATATTCAGAAAAAAAAAAACTAAAAAGTTATTCAATTAACGAACAAATTAATAACCCCGTAAATATGATTATGGCGACAATTGACATGTCAAAAGAGAATTCAATAGACGAACAAATTTTATTCTCAAAACGAAAAGAAAAAATATAATCAGGAAAGAATTAAAAGTTATTCAATCAACGACCAAACTTATAACTCCATAAATATAATCAATACGACAATTAACGTATCAAAAAGAATAACAAATCTTATTCTTGAAACGAAAAAAAAAAATAATAAAGGAAGAACTATAATTTATTCAATCAACGAACAAATTAATAACCCCATTAATATGAGCAATACAATAATTGACGTGTCGAAAAAGAATTCAATAGACGAACGAACCTTATTCCCAAAACGAAAAACAGAAAACAAAATGATCAAAAAAGAACTGAAAATTATCCGATTAACAAACAAATCAATAACCCCATAAATATTGTATAATTAATACGACAATTGACATGTCAAAAAGGAATTTGTTGGAAGGCAACGATATGTATGTGTGTGCGTGTGTGGCGAGTGACTGCTATATGTGAAAGAGGCGATGCGTCTTTTCGTTTGGTATTTTCCTTTATTTCAGTCAGTCGTGTCCGAGTCGCAGAATAGAACACAATTCACTGTATATGGAAATATATCATACATTGTATAACCTTTACTAATTTTAATAAATATATTTTAATGAAGAAAACTGCAACAGAATTCAATAAACGACGAAACCTTATTCCCAAAACGAAAAATAGAAAACAAAGTCATCAAAAAGGAACTGAAAGTTATTCGATTAACGAACAAACCAATAATCCCATAAATATTGTACAATTAATACGACGATTGACATGTCAAAAAGGAATTCAATAAACGACGAAACCTTATTCCCAAAACGAAAAACAGAAAACAAAATGATAAAAAAGGAACTGAAAGTTATTCGATCAACAAACAAACCAATAACCCCATAAATATTGTACAATTAATACGACAATTGACATGTCAAGAAAGAATTCAATAAACGACAAAACCTTATTCCCAAATCGAAGCAGAAGAAAAGTACAATGAAAAAAAACCTGAAAGTTATTCAATCAACGAACAAACTTAATCCACGTCGAAACAGGCCGAGTAATGAAAGAAATTAAAACTTCACGCAAGAAATTCAATCTTCGTTCTTGAAAAGGAAAATAAGCGGAGGAAAATAGGTAGGAAAAAATTGGGAACGAAAGCGAGATCGTCGTTGGAAACGATAGAACCGTATACAAGGCAGGAATAATAAAAGAACACGAGCCCCAATTACCAGAAGGGTTGCGTATAGCTCGGCGTAATCGAATGGCCGACCTTCGATCGTCGACGTGCACCCCTCGTAGATCGGGCTGAGATACTCGATCGCGTAGCTCGTAAATCAGCAACTGCGTCGCGTGACCTTCGAGTCCACTGCATCTGAATATTTTTTCCTACGACGGCTTCCTTATCGGGTGAACGCGAAAAGTGCGTCGCGGCTCGCTTTAGGGCTGGATTATAGGGGATAATTCTTACCGTGCCTGCACGAAGGGTGAATAACAGGTTGATGAATTTATTAATGCAGTTATACTTATTTGCCTTCGCTAGGGGTTCAGATGTTTCTGCGCGATTAGCTTGGGGTAAGTTTCAGGGATTATTTTCGCGCAGCGAAATTTGCATGCTGTTGCGGAGTTAGCTGTGCTAAGGTGACTATTATACGGGCTGTTTCCAGGGAAAGTGGACATACTTTCTTTTCCTTCGAATAATTCGTCAGCTGTTCTGGATAACGAGCTTTGTGGGTCGTACTGGCGTTTTGCAACAAAGTTTTTTAATTATCGTCATGCTGTTTTATAATTTTCATTCATCTCCAATCTGAATTTTAATTTGAACCTCTTCGGGACTGATTATGAGTTAGAATTGGAGAAAATTGGAGGAAAATGGAAATTTATTTTGTGTTTTTAATTTTGTATATTGACATTGGCTGATTTTAATATTTTAGATATAATGATTAAAATTTGAGAGATGTTAAGGAGGTATTGAAGATACCTATGGTCATATTGACACCAAGATAATCTTTTAATTGTAAATTGACGTAAATCGACAAACTTTAGCCTAAAAATAAAATTTTCGAGTTATAAGAGTGTCTTTCATAACTTAACCCAATGAATTTATAGAAATGCAGGATGTGTATAATTTATCATACTTTGTCACTTATTTTTATATTTGAAGTATAACTGTAATTATTATTATTGGAGATGATAATTAAATATATATATTAGGTGTCCCAAAATTCAGGCAAGAAGTAATTTTTACAGAAAATACATGTTTTTAATTAAAAATTGTAAATATTGCTGAACAATGAAATGTAATAAATGTTAATAACCCTGAACTGTCAGCTGTCATGCTATCTTTTTCATTTTCGTTGGCAATACTTTACCGCACAAATGGCGCAAATTTCAAATTTTACGTGAATTTTGAGACACCCTATATAAATATATCCAATACCAATAATTATAGTCGTAGTTATATTAGTTGTAGTTATAATAGAATATCAATAAATACCTATATTTATTACAGAAAATAGGTAAAAATAATTAAATATATATAAATCTTTTCTATTTTCTATTAATATATTTTACTACAATGCATAAATATCACGATAATTATTGTAATATAAATATCTCCAGTACCAATAATTATAGTTGTACTTATGGTAGTTGTAGTTATAGTATATCAATAAATACCTATATCTATTATAGGAAATATTAAAGATTTATATATATTTAATTATTTTCTATAATAAGTATAGGTATTTTTTGATATATTATACTACAATGCATAAATATCATAATAATTATTATAATATAAATATCTCCAATAGCAATAATTATAGTTGTAGTTATAATATATCAATGAATACCTATACTTATTATAGAAAATAATTAAATATATATAAATCTTTCCTATTTTCTATAATAGATATAGGTATTCATTGATATATTATACTACAATGCTTAAATATCGCAATAATTATTATAACAAATATTTCTTCCTAAAAGTCTTCGGTATTTCCTTCAATAGCAAGACCATGGTCGCCTAGTGAAAAGCCAAGCCTAAATGGAGAATACGTCACCAAACGTGACATCACAGCACTACATTCAATCACGATCAATATTTTCGTGAACCCACGCCAGCCGAATTTCGACATGTGTTCTTGAGAGCAATGCTTTCGATATTGTGGGAACGAGAATTTGGCACGAATGGCTATAGCGAGTGATTGAGTTTCGGTTACTAGACACGCGAAGACTAAGTAATAGTGCATGTGAACGTAACCAAATATATCCTGGAAATGTTGCGTAGTCCATCTTAATCGACTGAAACGGATTGTGAAACAAAAAGGAGAAAATATATATGCCTATAATTATGAAAGTGGTTTAAGTCATCCACTTGAGAGGAACGATTTTATTATTTATTTCGTGTTGCATTCATTTATATTGCGACAAAATATATTCATTTTCTACAAAACAGTGAAGGATTGAATCGTTAGATTGAGTTTATAGCTTTATCGCAATTAATTTTATAATTTATGACGTATTTAAAGGCCTAAGCTTTTAATATTTCAGAAGCAAATATAAGAGACTTAGACCATCTTCATAATCACAGGCACGTATGTATATATAGGAATACTGTTTGATTGGCAAAGATAAAGAATAAGAGATGTTATTTTACTCGAAAATATATATTTATTACGAGCTAAATGAGACTTGGGGTACAGTATGAACTAAAAGATTAGACTGATCTATGATTACGCAACCGACCGACACTCACACGTCAACTCTCGCTAAAAACTCCTTAACCAGTTAACTGTGGCGCCCTCTTTTGAGAGTGCGCACCTATATGTGTCGCGAAAATCGAGCGATGACGAGTATACTCGTCAATCACAGAGTAAGTGTCGCTGTTAAAATATTGGATCAAAAAGATGAGTTTATTTTATAAAATTGACAATTTTATTACTAATATTTACTTATTTGGTTAACATCCATTCTCTTATTGGTTAGTTTATATGGATATCTATGAATTTTAGTGACCGTCAAAAAATAGCTAGGTAACTTCGGGCCAGTAGCCATCAATGGGCTCAGCGCCTGGTCAGCGTCACGCATTTGTCCCGTGGTGGACCATCCCTGAAGAAACCCTATCATAAATCAGCTTTCCGACTTTTGCTTTTGCCCTTTTCACGCTGACATCTAAAAAACGTTATCATCGCGCATAAATAAATTCGTTATGCGAACTGATAAGCTGTTTCAGCCGGTGCATACGGGGTCGCGTGAGTTCATCTCAAATTATTCATATTTTTTATTTGTTTGTTTTATTCCGGCCTGGCCTCAAAATATTCTAAACATCTTGAAATTTGAGAATATGTTTTATTTTTCACAAAAATTACAATTTAAATAGCCAATGATCACTACTTTTTGCGCATGACGAGTATACTCGTCATGGCAAAAAATCCTGCCACTTCTCCATGACGAGTATACTCGTCAATCACAGCTAACTTGTCACTTAGGTCAGGTTACTTGTCTTTCCACATGCACTCCAGATATCACCCTAATTATTCGATCTGAACTCAAGGCTGCTGTTTATTATCCATCATCAGCCAGGTAGGCCCAAGTGTTCCCTTGCGCTCACCCTCAAACCCTAGCATCCTACGTTACTGTGCATATGGTGTCTGAGGGATCCTCGAAATCCCTCGAAATTCGATATATCGCGATCGGGAATTAAAATTTTATCACCTTTTAATATAACATTACAAAACCAGAATCACGAGAAATATAGTTCTCCTACATTAGTATGCTCAACTCTGAGGCATGGGCCTTCTAGGTACCCTTAGCTGGCCTTAGCTAACAGGCCCAAGACGAAACGCATGCCATCCGTTTTCTTTCGTGTTATTTACACACTGTTTAACGAAAATTGGCAAGGAATATAAACAAAATGGTCGCGTGATCGTTGCTGCAGATATACAGCTGCTGAACGTGGATGCTCAGGGTCGACTCTTAGCAGTCCTGAACAGGGACCCTTGCGTACAAGAAGAAGGAAGCATCCAGAAACAATACCAGAATGATGTTCAATAGTCATAGGATGATAAAATATATATTGACAATCCGTAAGCGGGATTTTGGCACCACGTAGCCATTGCTCGCACATCTAACTCCGTCAGGGCCGTAGTCAGACGTGGATTTCATTTTTGTATATATATAACATGCATGTTTTCGTGTATTCTTTTATACTAATCGCAAAATTATAAGAAATTTTTTCAAATCATTTGTAATATTGAACAGTTTCGTTATTGGATACATAGAAACGAATGACATTTTAAAATAAAGTTGTCAAAAAATTCTATATATATTCTACATATGTACTGTATATGTGCAAATTGTCTCGCACAACGGAACTAAATTGTAACTCTAAAAGGATGAAAGATGGAAAAATTTAATTAGGCTGAATAGAACAGTTTCAAAGCTCGAATTATTATCGTGTGTAGAGTATGTTTAGCTGGATGCTGTAGGTCGGTAGTTCTAGTGTTAAAGTACCATAAAGTACTGTATATTACGAGTAATACCTTCTGTGTTTGACACTACACTTACCGACCTATAATACCACCTACGATACGTAATTAAATGTCCCATACACGAATGATAATAACTGAAGTGGCACAGTGAAATGTAAATAGGTGTATATAATCACGTTTGTATCTAAGTAAAAGTCGATATTAATATTATCAAAAATAGCTATAAGTTTTCGGTAATTACACGAAGATTTGATTGACAGTTCTAGTGTCAAAAAATGGAGACCTATTTTGTGTGTACGAAAATATTTCAGTAATCGTAAAATAAAGTATCTGAAACCAGTCATTTCAATTTATTTAGTAGTCCCAGAGCTAAGTAGTTTCTAGCCAAGCTTTGAGTCTTTCATCTTCTCAGATTTGTATTAATTCGGACATTTAAACGTTCCAAAAGTTGGAAGTTGACAGCATCCAATTATGCATTCTTGCTATGTCATAGGCACTACTTTACATCGTTAATTTTGACAAACTGTTTCTGGATCAGAGACATCCAGAGTGCCTATGTTGCAATCTGACCCTGACATGGTAACTTAACGATTAGGTATCTAGAATGAGCACCTCTATACAGAATTTCATTCTTTTCAGTATTAAATCTTTGATGACGTCGGTTTGACCTTATCTAGATTAGGTGTAACTTGGTCCACCCTTAAATTCGTGTTATTTGTTTAAATAAACACGAGTTCAGTTGGTTAAAATCAGCATCATACCTATCCCAGTGCAAACCTCATAGATTATAGATAGATCTGACCTAAGCAGTCAAGTAGATCAAGAAAGACGAAAATATTATTTTCTTGGAGAAGCTATTGTCCACTTGGCAAGAATTAATAGTCTTCTGATCCCATTTCTAATCTCGTGACAGCATCAAATGCAGTGCAAGCAGATCTGATGTAGGAAGTCAGAGACATCTAGCAGAACGAAATTGTTATCTTCTTGGGTGACCTATTCTACGCTTGATGAACATCGGTATTCTTCTAATCCAAATTCCAACCTCATGACAGCATTCTTTACGTCGTGACATCTAGTTGGATTTAGGAAGATCAACATACTCAGCGGGATATAAATATATTAGATTGAACAAACCATTGTCTACTTGACGCAAGCAGTGTTCTGCCTAACCTCGTAGCGATATCTAGTACGTCGTGGACAGGTCTGATCTAGTAAGTCAAACATATCTAACAGGACGGAAGTGTCATTATCTTGAACAAACTATTGACCACTTGGCGAAAGTCAATATTCTTCTTACACTGGACCCAATCTCATAACGTCTAATATGTGATGAACAGGTCTGGTGTATATAGAAAGTCAAACACACTCAGTATGAAAATATTATTTTTCAAAAAAATTATTATCCACTTTGCAAAAATCAGTAAGCTTCGTACCTACCTAGGTCCAATAGGTCGTGACAATATTTTTCACAAAATAAAATGAACCTAACCTCCCAGGAAGGGGATTATTGTTTTCTTGTGCAATGTATTATCCACTTGGCGAAAACCAACCTCGTGATAACGTGTAGTTTGCTATAACTAGATCTTGACCTAATCAAACAATTGATGAAATAAAATAAAAGTGTCATCTCTTTGAACAACATATTATCTGAAAACTAGCATTGCTCTTATCCTAAATCCTATCTCTAGTATACTGCAAATAATACAATTCCAATCTCATAACTACATTTAATAATCTGTGGACAGGCCTTGACCTAGCCAAACATATCCAATAAGATAAAGGCACTATCTCTTTGAACAACTTATCATTTGAAAATTCATATTCTTCTTGCCTCAAATTTTACATTTAGTATACAGTAAACAGGTCTGATCAAGGACCGCTTATTCCAATTCCAAATTTATAACTAAATTTAAAAATCTGTGGACAGGTCTTGACCTAGTCAGACATATCTAGCAGGACAAAAGTGTTATCTCTTAGAAGAAGCTATTATCTGAAAACTAGCATTGCGCTTACCCTAAATCTTACCTCTAGTATATGGTAAATAATATAATTCCAACCTCATAACTACATTTAAAAATCTATGGACAGGTCTTGACCTAGCTAAACATATCTAACAGAACAAAAGTGTTATCTCTTTGAACAACCTATCATTTGAAAATTCATATTCTTCTTGCACAAAATTCTACATTTAGTATACAGTAAATAGGTCTGATCAAGGGCCACTTATTCCAATTACAAGCTTATAACTACATTTAAAAATCTGTAGACAGGTCTTGACCTAGCCAAACATATTTAACAGAACAAAAGCATTATCTCTATGAATAATCTAGCATCTGAAAACTAGCATTATTCTTACCCTAAATCCTACCTCTAGTATATGGTAAATAATACAATTCCAACTTCATAGCTACATTTAATAATCTGTGAACAGGTTTTAACCTAGGCAAACATATCTATCAGGACAAATGTGTTATCTCTTTGAAGAACCTATCATCTGAAAATTAGCATTGTTCTTACCCTAAATCCTACCTCTAGTATATGGTAAATAATACAATTCCAATCTCATAACTACATTTAATAATCTGTGGACAGATCTTCACCTAACCAAACATATCCAACAGGACAAAAGTGTTATCTCTTTGAACAACGTATCATTTGAAAATTCATATTCTCCTTACCCTAAATTCTACATTTAGTATACAATAAACAGGTCTGATCAAGGACCACTTATTCCAATTCCAAGCTCATAACTACATTTAAAAATCTGTGGACAGGCCTTGACCTAATCAGACATATCTAGTAGGACAAAAGTGTTATCTCTTTGAAGAACCTATCATCTGAAAATCTATATTCTTGTTACCCTGGATCCCTCCTATAGTACACTGTGAACCAGTCTGATGTAGGACATCTTATTCCAATTCTAACCTCATAACTACATTTAAAAATCTGTGGACAGGTCTTGACCTAGCCAAACATATCTAGTAGGACAAAAGTGTTATCTCTTTGAACAATTTACCATATGAAAATCTGTATTCTTGTTAACCCAGATCCCTTCCATAGTACACTGTGAACCAGTTTGACGTAGGACATTTTATTCCAATTGCAAGCTCATAACTACATTTAGACTGCTCTGGACAAATCTTGACCCAGCCAAACGTATCTAATAGGACAAAAGTGTTATCTCTTTGAACAAGCCATTGTCTGAAAGTCAGTATTCTTCTTACCCCAGATCCAGGCTCGTAACAACCTCTAGCACACCGTGACCAGGTCTGATCTAGGAACACAAACACATCCAGCAGGGCGAGAGTTGGCCAGGAGCCCAGCTGGCAGACGGACAACGGGCGGACCAAGCGTCCCGTTGGAAGAAGGGTACGGGGCGTCGCTCCGGGAGAGAAGAACGAGCTCGCAACAAGTCGCGTCGCGCGACACGCTTTGACATCGCGGTTAATTAACTCGCTATCGCGACTCGGGCCCACGATCGACTTGTCCGCGGCAATTAACGCGAGCTTGCTCGTGGAATACGCTTAACGCACGCTCCCGCGCGATTTATGCCCCTAATTGCGCTCCTCTCGTTCCTGGAGTCGTCCGTTTGATTCCCCGTCACTCGGCTATCTTCCGTTTCTTCGTTGAACTGGGATTTATGGCAGTCACCGTGCCAGTGGTTCTCATGGGATGGTTCGTTCAACTGCCTTGCGATCCAGCGCGTGTACTTCACGCTGGACACTTTATCTCAAAGTTCCCAGGGAATGTACGGAGTGAAGAAACAGCTATGGTGTACTGTGCGTTCGAGAAAAGAAGGCACAGCGTGTTTACATGCTCACGGCCGATTAACTCCGCTGACGCTCCCATGATCAGACAGTGACCACTATTGGTCGAAGACGGTGACGAAGGTCATCGGAGGACCGTATAGAGACAGAGTGAGATAGTAGATGGCAGCATCAGCGCAGTGTGACTACGTAACGACGAGTGTATACAAATCGAGGCACGCTGGCAATAGGGATATAAAACAGTCCTCCACTTATTGTTAATTTGAGACGTGCACTCCTAGGGCCGCAACAATTTTCGTAAACGCCACGTCATTCAGATATTCCCATATTAAAACAGGATTTTTGAGGTAATTTATAGTAATTTTATTTGTAACACAATTATGACGAGTATAGACAACAGAAAGTAACAATAAACTATAAAGTAAACAAAAAGAAACATTAAAAATATATTTATATTTAAATTTATTTTTAAAATATTATAACATTTTATTAGTCATGATGGTATTCGTTAAAACATTTTAAACATAATTGAGGCAACTGTGGACACTCAGGACAATACGTTATAGTCTTTTGCACATTTTTTCTTGCGTCCTGGCGTTCGAGATTTTGCCTCTGTTTTGCGCAGCACCGAACACACATCCTTCTAATAGATTTGCCCTGAGGATTTTTACTAATTTGCAGGTGATGAGACGCTTTCTTTATTGCTTGGGGCTTTGCGTTTTCAGATTCCAACCACTCCCGAACTATAAGCTCTCGGGATTTTCTTATTTGTATATTCTGGTTCGTTGCTTTGTGATAAACTGCTTTTTGATTTGGGTCCCAGGAGAAACTCCACCGATTTACGCTGGGCATTCAACATGGGCATTCGATTTTAGCGTAACATCGTGCAGAAATTGCGACAGTCCTTCTATAACACGATGTTCTTTTCGTAATATATTTTCATTTAGTATGCTTTAACACGTTAAACGCCACGTCGGTTTTACGTGCCGTTCCGTTCACGCCATAGTTAGCCTTCATGCGGGCCCTTGCGGACCGTAGGGACCCGCGAAGCCTGAACGGAAAATCTAGCGTCGGTCCCTAGCTGAGATGCTGTTATATACTACTAAGTATTTCACAAGTTTTGCTACAGTCCGTCGATGATCTTCGTCACTGTTTTTGGCCAATAGTGGTCACTGCCTGTGATCATAGAGTGTGTGATCCATAGTCAGTGCAGTCAGTTAGCCGTGGGAATATAAACACGCTGTGCCATCTCTTCTCGAATACACACCTATGTCATAGTCGTACCTATGTCGTGCAAAGAAAGGTCGAAGTTACGAAACAAATGTCTCGTAAGATCATTCAGCAGTCTGCGATGGGATTAACGAGGCTTCTTTGATGGAAGCAGCCTGGCCCCTATTATCAATTAGCCGGTTCTCTAACTAGGTAGTTGATTCGAAATTGCTTCGTAGACTATATTTGGGCAATCCGTGTTCCGAGGCTTTTTTGAAATATTTGGGCCCACTGAATACGATCAAGTGAGGTTAGCAAGATCGGTGGTCGCAGAGGTGACTTTCGGTTTGAGGGCACTCGCGACAGGAACCACGAGAAGGTAACCACTTGCTAAATTAAACTCATTGAAAGGGCTGGTCTCGAATATTAGAATGGCGAACCGATTCGATAACTGCAACGGCATTGACAGAGTCATAGTTACTCCCAGCATAATAGCCTGTTCTTGCTGATACTACTGGTGTCACACGTGTTGGAAGAGTAAATAGGCTCCCGTGGGTTTTTTCGAAAGGACATTTATTAACCCTCGGAGTACGGTCCCTCGCTCAACTGTATCGGGGACCGGTGAGACCCCGCACTGATATTCCGCTAACGCATGCTCGAGACCCCCACCCTTATTCCACTACTCCCACCACTCCCTGGAATAGCCAACCGTAGATGAGTGACGCGCGAGCCGACACGGGTCGGCTTTGCATCTAACTTTTTGGTGCAGCATATTATCTAATATTTATAATATGGGGAGGAGAAGAGTTTGTTTAAAAAATGTCAAATTTTATAAACATATTGTTGTTTATGTGTACCGGGTACATACAACGTTATTATGTTTTATTATAATTTTTTTATATGTAAATCGTGAACATTTGGCACATTTCATACTACAATATATTTGTTATCGTTACCTATACATGTATAACACCTGGACCTCTTTCGCGATTCATTCGGTGATGATTCTTTTTGTTCGTTGAGTTTTCTGCTCGTAGCTTCAGTGACCAAGATAATATGTTTCGTATTATGATAATTCATAAAATAATTCATTAAATGAAAACATATTTGGCTGATCTATTCTTTTCGCTGTCCCACTGAATACTGCTAGCTGGAAACGTTGCAATTCTCCAGGCTGTCAGTTGTTTATGTTACAGCGATAAGAGTAGGGCCTGCAGACGTGTCGCTCCCTCGCTACGCTCAAATTTCGGGCCTAGAGTCAACATTAACGCACGCAGCTTCGTCACAGTAGATAAAGAAGCAGGGTCTCCAGAGACCCCATTACCGTTTCGCGAGGGTTAATCAAGAAGAAAGAGGAATATACCTACTTGTTCCTGTCACAACAATTGGTTCCTTATTTTCCTGTTTTACAATTGTTACAGATATACCTATTTATTTATATTACGCCATTTTAATTATTCTCGTCTGTGGGGGGTCTCCAGAGACCCAATTACCGTTTCGCGAGGGTTAATATAGTCAAAATGTTTGTCTTCAGAAGCTATTACTCTTTGGCATCTTTCAGGCATCGTACAGATGCCATGAAAGCATACTGATTTGGTCTATGAGGCGATGAAGTCATTTAGAGATGGGGTTAAGGGTATTGTAAATAGGCTCGAATTTAATTGCCTGTTTTGAATAACTTATTGCTAATTTGGAGGAGAAAATAGAACCTTTGAGCAATCTTGAATGTTAATAAGATTGGCTTGAATTGAGAAATATACTTAGCATTAGATTGAAAGCACGTGTGGATCCTCAAATTAGATATTTTCTATTCTAATAATAGAATAATTATTTTGTTACATAATATCAATATAAACCTATTTTTTCTTTTTCTTTTGTCAATGACATATATTCTTTTTGACGTAGTAGATGTTCTCGTGACACAAAAATGATCACAATTTTAGTAAAAACACTAAAATTTTGACACAGAAAATTATTACATACATTATATAGTAGTTTCAGATATTTTTACAAAATTTTCCAAATATTATTTGTATAATTCTAATATTTTATAAATATAAACTGCTAATCAAATTCGTATTGGATTTAATTTGAACTTAGTATGTAGAACCTACGTGTTAAAATTGAAAAGAAATAAGAAATTTGTATTACATACATTTTATCTCACTTTTTATTCCATAATCAAAACATAAACTACAACTGACATTAAAAATTCCAAAATATTCGAATTATTCATCTGCATGGAAGTAGCATGAATAGAATCAAACAAACTGAGACCATGGAATCCTCTGAAATCGTTAGAACAATCCAACTATTCCGGCTTCTCTTAGAATAATCGAGCTACAATGCGGATTACTCGCATAACTGGCATCTTGGAGGCATTCGAAAAGGACAAACTAGCCTCGATTTCAATTTCGAAATCAAAATATTTGAATAATTCAATTACCCGAGCAACTGTGACATTTCGCAACGTCTGTCAAACGTGGCAGCTAATTCTCCGAGCTGGACTCGGTGACACGTCAAATTCCATCGAGTCGACGCTCTATGTTCACCTAACTAATGGCTGATCGTGGAAGATCGATGATTTAGCGACTGTTTCGCCTCCGTGAATTTATTATTATCGACTGGCTGGCGCATGAAACGAATAAGAGAGAAACGTAAGTCGCAGGAGGGACAAGCTGGTCAATTAATTAACCGAAGCAGACGGATAGCAGATGGCGCGTACCCTTGGGTCAAGCCGGAGCGAGAAAGACGACGCAAGATGGCGCTGGCGGAGAGGACGGAGCACGATTATGGCAGCGAGCGTCCCTCTTCTTCTCGTTTAGGCATCGGCCTCTTTGCAGGCCGGGGCACGGACGATTACTTAATTTAGATTAATTTTACTTGTCTCGTTCCTCGTGCTGGGAAGATTCCTCTGGAATTTCGGTTCAGAAACGTTTTTGCTCGAGCCACAGCTTAGAACCGGGTTCTTCCAGAGTGTTTGGATTGTCTTTTCGACAAATTACACAGATTAAAACGCTTTTGAAAATTGGAATTCGAGCCATCTTGTCTTTTGTGTTGCGAGAGTTTAATAAGAAGAAGAATAAATTGTGGAGAAGTAATAGACAGGAAAATAGAGCAAACATGAAATATATAAGATTACTGCTCTATACACAGATTATACTGTCCTATAGAGTCCCATCCAGAATATGCTTGGATTTTTATTTTTGTTGTGGTATTGAACCAAGCATAATTTACTTTTGTAATATGTTATAGCACTATAATTACCTATACTGTACTACATTATAGTATAATATCATCTACAATATAGTATATTATAATAGAAATTAGTAGAATATTTGTTATACTATGATATATGAAAATATAATTAATGTAAATAAGATTTTACCTATTTAGGTATTAAACATTCTTGTCAAATTCTTGTCATAATTCTTTGTACAGATATATGTCTCATATAGTAAGGATGTAAGGTATTAATAATAATAAATTATATATTAAAATTAAAAAACATTAAATTATTTTATTAAATTAAATTATATAAATAAGTTATTAATAATAATAAAGAACTAAGATGTGAAAGTAAATTGAAATATATAACTTAATTTTACAATATGCAATACTGCACGAATAAGTACAGTACTTTCAAAGTAAAAACGGTATTTAGATAACAAAAGAAATTTAGATAAATAAGAAACAATAAGTCAAAGTGAAGAAAGTTGGGATAAAGTATTATGACAACAGTAATGAAGTATAATAAGTACTACAAAAGTAATCGAATATACATTGAAGACATGTATGCATAGATTAGCGAGAAATAAATACAGATTAAATTAAAATGAAATAATAATGGAATAATCAGCTGGACGAAGATAATACGTGATGAAAATTAATAAGCGAGGAAAGATTAAAGAAAAACAATAACAAAGTGTTAAAATAAATATAAAACTGTGTCGTAAAAAATTAATAATAAAAAGCAATATTATACAAACATAATAAAACAGTATACCATAAAAATAAATTATAATAAACATGATAATAATAACAATCGTCCAAACCATTTTACAATATAATATTCTATTGTAATATTCTATACTATCTTAAAGATAAATAAGAAAAATTGTTTTCAATGAAAATTCTGTTCAACAATCTGTCTTGGTATATTAACTTCAATAAATTTTTCAAATAACAAATTGCAATTATCTCTCTTCTCTATCAAAATAAATATAAAGCTGTCATAAGAAATTAATAATAAAAAACAATATTATACAAATATAATGAAACATTATATCATAAAAATAAATTATAATAAACATGATAATAATAACAATCGTTCAAACCATTTTGCAATATAATATTTTACTGTAATATTCTATAATATTGTAAAAATAAATAGAAAATTCTGCTCAACAATCGGCCTTGGTATATTAACTTCAATAAATTTTTCAAACAACAAATTGCAATTATCTTCCTTCTGTATGATTTTATTCATTTATTTATTTTTTTATTTAAGCATAAGATTGGATTGGAACGTTGAAAAGAAACATGGTTGGCTTCTGGTCAGCTATGCTTGCGATATTTCCTTTGGTATTTTCAATTTCGCTCGGTCTTATTTTGAAATTGGACTTACTATACACGAACAGATCTCGTGGAAACGATCCAAGCATGTTATTAATGTCTTGTTGCCTTTCAGAGCGCACTATGATTGATTGTGGAAGGTTTATAACAGTGTAGTTGCGAGAGATGTGCACTAAAATGAGTGTAACATTGTAATCAATTTTTATGACAGCGAGTCAATTACTGCGCCATCCTGACGTGAAAAAAAATTATTTTCCAGTTACGTATTGTATGTATGCCTTCGATATACCTCTGTGTCCCTCTTTTAAACCCCATTCTCAACTTTTTCATTTACTAATATCCTGCGCGTGGAGATCCAATTACAACGTGATATACAGAAAATTGTAAATTATTTTTGGAATTCCTGACAAAATGAGGAAGATCATAAAAAGAAATACCTTTCATTTGAAATGAGAGGAAATTAATTAAAATTTTCATTTTAATTAATTTTTGGTCACACGTAGGTATTAATAATAATTGAAAAGGCTTTTGTACAAATAAATGAAAAATAATTACCGAAAAGAAGGGGAATTCGTTGAAATTAAGAGACGAAATTTTTATTACAGGTCCTAATTAACATAAAATTAATAGTGAAACAATTTTTTTAATTTTATCTCGTCGTTTGCTGTTATTCCAGAGGCTAATATACTTCGTACGATGACCGGTATGGGTAGTCGTTTTTACAAAGGAGACTCGCGTTATGGAAACGTATTAAGGGTATAGTCTACCGAAGAAAATGAAAAAGACAATGAACACATGACTATAAGAAGCTCGTGTGCGGTATTTCTTCATCTTGGAGTAGGATAGAAACTTCAAGGCGATATCTCCAGACAGTGTTACGAGTTTAATGACGCACCGATACCGTGCTTTTTACAATAATAATCTAAACGAGGCACTCGTGTTCTTGTCACGGATCATTAACTGTCAGTCGTAAATTTTCTAATTGAATTATTGATTAATTGAGTGATACACGAAGAACACGAGTTGGTAGATGTACTGTGGTGGTTGCTGTCAATGTTATCAGAATGTTGACATACACGACAAGAAAGCGATAACAGGTTCGAACTGACGATAAGTTCAAAAGTTACGTGCTGATATACAGTTCAAATTCAATTTCTTTTTTCTTTTTTTTTTTTAATTTCAACCATTTTTCTTCTTCATTTGAGATATTTTTAAAAATTCGCAATTATTCTTATTTTAATATGAAATTTTTGATATACCTTGAATATAATATGTATTTGAATAATAATTAAATATTATTCAATATTATTATGAGATATTAAAGTGAATTTAATAAATACGCTATTAAATTATTAAAGTGATGCTGTAAAAATAAAAATGTGTATTTAAATGAATAATTTATTGGCAAAGTGATTAACTTCACATTCTGGACTTTTTTAAATTTTTTATCGAAACGTTTAATCGATACTTATTTTCTTATATTTAAATTTAAAATTGAAATATTTAATATTTCCTTAGTAATCAGGTTTAACGCTATTAAAGGAGAGAAATTTATTTGATCCTTTTTTGGAGAAAATTTAATGGCATTAATTGCTTTCTTTTTATCTTCACATGCAAATTTGATTAATTTTTAGTATGCTATTGCAAGTATTTTATATGTCAATAAATACGAGCTTCGTTTGTATTAATACATCCTATAATGCTTCTTCGAATATTAATTTCAAAAACAATTTTGCAAAAGAATATTCATTATTTTACCAATTTTTCTACAATTTCTTTCGTGGAATTAATTAATTTGGTAAATAAGCAAACCAATTGCAGCATATTTCAATATAGATAGTAATAATTAAAATGGTATAGTAAAAATAAAATCATATAGTGTGTAAAATGAAAATAATATATATGGAATCCCAATTTTTCTTTAAATTCTTTTATAACAAATATTAATTTTACCACAAGTAGTTACATGTATCCAGTAACTGCATAAATCTTTGAAACAAGTCATATTTACTGGTTTAATAATTCTAGTAACAATTTCTTGTTAAAATAGAATTTTATAACAACTTTCTTCCTTCTAAGCAATTTCAAAAATTATTCTACTACTGTTTTCACATACTAGTGTTCATTAAATTTTTCTATAACACTTTACCACAAGCAGCTGCATATTTCCAATCACAGCACAAATAAAAAGTCTGAAACCAATCATATTCACTGGTCTAATAATGCTAGTAACAATTCTGGTTAAAATAAAATTTTATTATAGCTTTCTCTTCCTTTCAAACAATTTTGAAAATTATTTTATTATTTTTTTCACGTGCTGGCTTTCATTAAGTTTACCATGGGTCATCAGTTGGTCGCATATTAACAATTCTAGTAACAATTCTAGTTAAAATAAAATTTTATTATAACCTTCTTCTTTCCAAACAATTTCAAAAATTATTCTACTACTGTTTTCACATACTAGTGTTCATTAAATTATTCTATAACACTTTACCACAAGCAGCTGCATATTTCCAATCACTGCACAAATAAAAAGTCTGAAACCATTCATATTCACTGGTCTAATAATTCTAGTAACAATTCTGATTAAAATAAAATTTTATTATAGCTTTCTCTTCCTTCCAAACAATTTTGAAAATTATTTTATTGCTTTTTTCACGTGCTGGCTTTCATTAAGTTTACCATGGATCATCAGTTGGTCGCATATTAACAATTCTAGTAACAATTCTAGTTAAAATAAAGTTTTATTATAACCTTCTTCCTTCCAAACAATTTTGAAAATTATTTTACTACTGTTTTCACATACTACTATATATTAAATTTTTCTATAACACATTACTTGCATATTTTCTGTAACTGCATAAACAAAAAGCCTAAACTCAATCATATTCGCTGGCCTAACAGTTCTAGTAACAATTCTAGTTAAAATAAAATTTTATTATAGCTTTCTTCTCCTTCCAAACAATTTTGAAAATTATTTTATTACTCTTCTCACATACTGGCTTTCATTAAGTTTGCCATCGTTCATTAGTGGGTCGCATATTAACAATTCTAGTAACAATTCTAGTTAAAATAAAGTTTTATTATAACCTTCTTCCTTCCAAACAATTTTGAAAATTATTTTACTACTGTTATCACATACTACTATATATTAAATTTTTCTATAACACATTACCACAAGTAGGTGCATATTTTCAGCAACTGCATAAACAAAAAGTCTAAACTCAATCATATTCGCTGGCCTAACAGTTCTAGTAACAATTCTAGTAAAAATAAAATTTTATTATAGCTTTCTTCTCCTTCCAAACAATTTTGAAAATTATTTTATTACTTTTTTCACATACTGTCCTTCATTAAGTTCGTCGTGGATCATCAGTGGGTCGCATATTGGGATATTCGGAACGATTTTCCATCAGCTGTGATAAAAAGCAGAACGAGATCGTTATTAGAGAGAAAATCGTATTATGCAAGACATGGACAGTGAGATTGCTGATGTGCCTTTGCGTTGCAGCACGAGAACCATCGGAACGGAAACAATTACTTAAGCGAGCGATTAAATGACACGCCTCGATTCCTCGCCTCTCGACAAACTCGATCAAACAACCGTGAACCTGAATTTCAAGTCCGATTTAAGGACATGTTACACGATCGACCGGTCGTTCGATTAGTCGACTGGTATACTTCAAAATGTAGACTATTGTAAAGGGTATTTTAGTTAATGTCTAATGTATACAAATTAGGGTATACATGTATACATATCAGGGAATATATATTAGGGTTTATTTATGTCTAATGTATACAAATTTACAGAAACTAACACAAATTAACTAATGTATACAAATTTACAAGCAACGTATGTATGTAATATATGTATGTAATAATGTACAACATTACAAGCAATGTATACAAATTTGAACAAATTAACAATACGATATTTTGAAAAATTTAGTAAACTTTAATTTAAATTTTCCAGTATTAACCTTGAATTATTATTTTCTTCAACTTATTTGTTATTTACAGAAAAAGAGATGACAATATGGCTCTCCATTTTTGTATTGTTTTTCAAACATAATTAGTAATTTAAACTGCTCCAAATTTTTACACAAAGTATAGGTAAATTAATATTATATGTGACAATTTTAGTAATAAAAATGATTAAAAAATTGATCTTTGATTTCACTTTTGCATTGTGAATCATTTATGACTGTAAGTTTGAATTGCATTGTTTAGTATTTCAATATATGGATTGAAGATTGATTGAAGATTTACGATATATTGTTTGTAAATTGTTTATTATTTTTTGTTATATGTTTATTATATTTTGTTAAGTAATGCATAACGTTCTGTAAACATAAACATTACACGAATTTAAGTTAATATAATACACTGAATTTGAACAAAAGTTATAATTCGTGTCCCAAAATTTACGCAAGAAGTAATTTTGATGGAAAATACAGGTTTTTAATTAAAAATTGTAAATATTGCTCAACAATGAAAACGCATTGTTCTTTCTATAGCACTCCATTTTTAATAACCCTATCAGCTGTCATGCCTTTTTTTTTTTTCGTTGGTAACACTTTACCCTACAAATGGCGCACAATTTAAATTTCATGTGAATTATATATATTCTTTTCTCTCATTACTATTAAATTTTACTATTATATTAAATAATTTATCTATACCAATTATTATATTATCTACTTGAAAAAAGTTGAGTAAAATTGGACATATAATATATTTCTTCTGGTAGCAAAAATTTGATCATAAAATGAACCTTCAACACTGTCGAAAATCTTAAATTAAATCTCATATTACAATTAAAGAATTATAATCTTTCCTTTAAAAAATTGTCTAGTTTAAAGAAAAATTACATTTTTCGAGAGTTACCTTTTCTGTCGAAGAAAGCACTTTACCCTACAAATGGCGCAAAATTCAAATCTCGTGTGAATTATATTCTTTTCTCTTACTGCTATTTAATTATACTCTTATATTAAATAATTTATCTATACTAATTATTATATGAACTACTTGACAAAAATAGAGTAAAATTGAACATCTAGTATATTTCTCCTACTAGCAAAAATTTGATCATAAAATGAACCTTGAACACTATCGAAAATCTTAAATTAAATCTCATATTACAATTAAAGAATTATAATCTTTCCTTTAAAAAATTGTCTAGTTTGAAGGAAAATTAAATTTTTCAAGGGTTATCTCTTCTGTGGAAGAAATATCAGGTACATTCTTAAAATCATGTAAAATTCAGTAATGTTATAGTCATTATTCCTACTATCTCGGTACCAATTAAAGACTAATTAAAAGTTTCTGTTTTCGTAAATAAAGAGTTCTGGTTCTACGCAGAAAATTAATTTCTCTTAAACTCATAGCGATTTCTTTGTGGAATTTTATATGGGGGGTAGTTTTAAAAATAAGAACGGTTTTATTGTTCTGAAAGAATTCCGAGAAATCAAAGTAAAAACATCTAGAAAGCTAAGGAATATTAAATTTTCTTATAAATACTGTTTCACATTTGAAGAAGAAATCTGAGCCAGAGAAATCCACGGAAATCTCAACGCACAGGAGTGTAATTATTACTCTCTGCAAAAATAAAACACAAGTCTGCGATGAAAGAAAATATTTTCATCAGCCATAAGCTTCTGCTGGAACTTGAAATACAACTTTTTCGCGAGAACTATATTTCTGAACTGCGTTCTACAACTAAATTTTTATTATCTGACTCAGATGTTATTCGAACGCTATTAGCATCCTGATGGAATTCGTAAATTCTGAACGTGGTCTTCGTAAATTTGACTGTAAATGGCTGCAAAAATATTTCTTTTTGGATCATGCATTATTTGAACAATTTCGAGAAATATCACATAAAAGTGACAAAAAAAAAGTATGGATAACATGATTCGAGACATGACTGGCTAATGGTACCATCTGTTTTAATACAACGATGTTCACACACACGGTTGAACATTATGAGCTGCTATTTTATGACATTTTTCTGCTTGGTCCAGAGAATGCAAAAATGGAGAAAAATACAGTCCAGGTAGAGCAGTTAAACAATATGTACCACGTGTACTTATTTATTTCACGATTTATTCGCGAAACTTGTAACATTTTAATATATAGTGTGTTCCATTTTAATCTACCATTACTTATATAATACGTATTATTTGTTATATGTGAGCAGATAAAATGGATTATCTGATATATGAAAGAATGGTTGAGAGAGAATTAAGTAGCTTTGAAGAAGGTATAATTAAAATAAATGTAATTGTACACTTCTTGTTTGCTTCATTGTATACGAATTTTTCTTTTCTTTTTTTTTAATACAACCATATATTCTTTATGTGCTACTATATATTCATATGTACTAATTATTATATACAATAATATAATAAATAAAATAATTATTCGCGATACTTGTAACGCTTTAATATATAGTGTGTACCATTTTAATCTACCATTACTTATGTAATACGTATTATTTGTTATATGTGAGCAGATAAAATGGATTATCTGATATATGAAAGAATGGTTGAGAGAGAATTAAGTAGCTTTGAAGGAGGTATAATTAAAATAAATGTAATTGTACACTTCTTGTTTGCTTCATTGTATACGAATTTTTCTTTTCTTTTTTTTTAATACAACCATATATTCTTTATGTGCTACTATATATTCATATGTACTAATTATTATATACAATAATATAATAAATAAAATAATTATTCGCGATACTTGTAACGCTTTAATATATAGTGTGTACCATTTTAATCTACCATTACTTATGTAATACGTATTATTTGTTATATGTGAGCAGATAAAATGGATTATCTGATATATGAAAGAATGGTTGAGAGAGAATTAAGTAGCTTTGAAGGAGGTATAATTAAAATAAATGTAATTGTACACTTCTTGTTTGCTTCATTGTATACGAATTTTTCTTTTCTTTTTTTTTAATACAACCATATATTCTTTATGTGCTACTATATATTCATATGTACTAATTATTATATACAATAATATAATAAATAAAATAATTATTCGCGATACTTGTAACGCTTTAATATATAGTGTGTACCATTTTAATCTACCATTACTTATGTAATACGTATTATTTGTTATATGTGAGCAGATAAAATGGATTATCTGATATATGAAAGAATGGTTGAGAGAGAATTAAGTAGCTTTGAAGGAGGTATAATTAAAATAAATGTAATTGTACACTTCTTGTTTGCTTCATTGTATATCCCCTGTCAATCTAGAAAATATAGGTGTACATAAGTGAAATGGTATCACATTATTATCCCCACTGTCAAAATTAAAATATCCTCTAAACTAATAATGATATTTTGATGTAACTATGTAAATACTTTTATTTACCTAGAATAATGAAATTACGTACATCAATTAATGCGCTCAAAAATATATCTTTCGTGCAAAAATGAAAAAAAAAAAATGGCACACATAACAATAATCATCATCACCCCTGAAGGAACTAATGCACAACTTAATTCATCATTTCCTAAAAGCAAACCTATATGGCTTGAAAATTAACAGAAGGGGAAATAACTCGCACAATAAATAATCGTTACCATAAAAAAAAATAAGAGTCATAAATTAATTTCTACACGCACAAAGAAAAATCGTTGGCGAAACACAAAAGTCCTGACTTTTCCTTCGATTCAGTCTCTGCACCAAGGAAACGGAAACAGGGTGGCGGTGCTTAAAACTCATAAGTCTTCGTCGTGACTTTACGGTGCCGCCCGGAAAGGCTTCCCGGTCAAACGGCGCGCGCGATAAATCTTAATTCGCGCGTTGAAAGCGGCGTTTAGCGTTTCCACCGGCTGAGATATGGGCTTCCCTCCGCCTACACCGGAAGAAACCGTGAAAAACGGGGGTGAAGGAGCCGCGACCTCGTTTTGCGTATTTACCTCCGCGGATTTATCTTCGACTTCCTCCATGGCTCTGACCTTCGATAAGAGCTGATAACAGCTGACTTTGTTGGCTGATGCGGAACGTCTGCGTGGGACAGTTGCATCTGGAATTTCGATATCTATAGTCGATGAGCACAACGACTTCCTGATACGTATACTTCCTGCTTGTGTGTGATAGCATCAAATATAGACACACGATTGAAAATTGTAACTTGTAATGTAACGTGTGATATTTTTGCATTTAAATAATTTAAATAATTTTGAAAACAATTATTATATTAATATATTGATAATATTATTGCATTATTATATTAATATATTGATATTTATTATTATTCTGTTATTACATTAATATGCTAATATTTATTATTGTTCTGTTATTACATTAATATATGTAGGATTTTTGACTAAATTAATCATAACGTGTGATATTTTTACATTTAAATAAATTAAATAATTTAA
>NW_016912859.1:29287-40215 GCF_001483705.2 Eufriesea mexicana
CCGGCCTCATTCGCTTGTTTCCGAACAACGAGTAGCTAAAGAAAATATTTAAAACTTATACATTTTCTTAAAATACTATATTTTGATTGCATATTCGTCATTCTGTGGACATTTCGCTATTACTAGAATCATCGGAATCACTCGAATATCGTAATGGAACAGCTCTTGATATTCTCCTTGGACCCAAATCGCTATCACTGTCCTCGACTTGCATGTCAGAATCTTCCGAATGTATCGAATAATCTGATAGAGGGTCAGCAATATTCTCGTTAAAAACTTCGCTCATATTATATGGATAAAAAGTTACAGAATAATAAGACTTATTATATTGTTCAACAAAAAGCGTAAACCTACGAAAGAGGTACTAACTAAGGAATACACTGCTTGAGAGTGATTCTTGCTTTGATCGTTTCTGAACCATCGTATACGTTTTATTTTCGGAGTATAACAAATGCAGATTGTCGTAAACCTGACAAGTGAATGCAAATTGATGTGTAAGACATCCATACAAGCGAAAAAAAATCCTCATCATCGTGAGGGCGAGAGTCAAGTGACAAACTTAGAAACCCGCATTATCGCGGGCCCGGCGCTCAAGCGACAGACTCAGAAACCCGCGTTTTCACGGGACCGGTGCTCAATGTGTTAATAACTAGTCGCTTTGCTCCCTTGGTAACTGTTTTATTCCTTTGATACGCTGGTCGGCTCGTGCCCCAAAAACGCATCCCTCGGCGTTTTATAGGGCGTGTCCCTTCTCCGTTGCCTCGTCTTCACGTGTCCCTAGCCTCTTCGGCTGAGCTCCGGTCCAGGCGCCCCAGCTTGGCGTCTAAGCATCCCTATCTGTGACTGTTGCCCTTGGCTTCGGCGATGCCTTCTTAGAACTCCAACGCAGGGCTTTCTCCCGCCGGAAGACAATGGGCAGCGGTGAAAGTTGCCCACATGATGCAGGGTGACGCCATCCAAATAAAGATTCCTCTCACATAGGTTCACAAATTTGGTCTCCTTATTTCGACTATCACAAGTGCGCGTTAGAAAAAGTTCAGCATAGGTTTTTGCGATTGTCTACCCGTCATACGGATATACCTATGAAATTATCCAACCATGACTATTCCTAGATGCAGGTGAGTTTAAATTTATACTCACCGTATGAAATTTGATTTGGTTTTTGTACGCAAAATGCTAAATAGCAATGCATAATCGTCTGGTTTTCTATCTCTATATAGTCTAGTTAGTACACAGGCCAGCTTCTAGTAAACGCAATATTCTCATTTGTCAGGAAACTCACCATACTGCCTACGGCATGTATAACTATATTAATAGCACAATAATTTATGCAAATTAGTTTTACCGCGCGGTTGGATTTCTTCTTGCTGTTTATCACCTTTCTAAAAGAATTTAATTCTGTACTAACTGAAGATAATATATATAAATCTTATAAATATATACAAAGGGGAATCAACCCGTGAATAAATAAATAAATATATTAATATTATTAATGTAATTTTGAATTTTTGGTTCGATAATTAATTCGTTATTAATTAATCAAGGTTAATAAGATTTTTGCAGTATTTTGTCCTTATTAATTCCTGACTATTATTAATTATCGTCATTATGTCGTTATTAATAAAAATACTTAGACTTATTACTTAGATTTATTTATGCAAATTATAAAGAATATACATTTCTTATATCGTGGTACAATTAAATGTATCTTCTCGGTTAATTATTATGTATACTTATTTTTAATTTTGAAGGAGAAGTGAAGGTATTTGGTTGATTGTATCGATTGTTTTTAAAAAATTGCTATTTTTATTATCTGTAAAGCTTTGAGAAATTTTCTGTCACTTTGTAACAGAATCACAGATAATTGATGTTTAACGATTTCAGATTAATAGTTATTGAATTTGGAACATGATATTGTCCCTAAATATAATGAAAAAGAAATGGAGCTTTTATAACAAAAAATTAATTACCTGCATATTTTCTGATTAAAGAATTTTATAATAATTTCATTTCAGCTTTTATCGCAATTGGTTCAATTTTTCCAATATATCTATAGAAAGCGTGAAATTTTGAATTAACATTTTTTCATTTCACATTAATTCTCCCCTTACTTTTATGTATTTTGAAACAGATATAAACATAATAATTAAATATCTGTTGTTCTAAAGATTTCCAAATTAATTTGAATCGTGCATTTAACGAAAAGGACATTATTAATTAATATCTGCTTCATTTCATAATGAAGCGAAGATGATTATTATATGGATTCATTAATGACGTAGAAATAATTAAAATTTGGCTGGAAACATTAAAGATATCGTTGCTTAACAAATTTGCATAAATTGAATTTATTACAATGTTGTGTTTAACATAGCTACTAAATGAACCATGCGAAAACAACGGAAGATCTCGAGAATTTGAGAATAAATTATGGCGTTGGTGATTAAAAATTCATTTCAACTGGAGCCACTTTCCGGAAGAAGATACTTAATTGATTCAAAAACTTCATTAATATCAAGAATAATTAATTGTGTCTACGTGCTCAATTTCTAACCGCATTTGAATACATTTTTCATCGTAAATGGGTCTTTGAGAAGAGCAATTTTCCTTCTTCCACCTCTCCACATCCACTCCATTTTCTTAAGTCACTTTTCTTCCAACCATTTTTCACTTCCGTTTAATAAAATTATACACGACTCCTAATTTGTATTCTCGAAATAGGAAGATTGTCCACTTGCAAATATTCGCAATAATAATATATAAATAATAATATTAATAATTAAATCATACGAAAAATTGGTGAAAAATTTGGATAACATTACGTATTAATTAACATCAACGACACTTATTAGAGTATAAAATGGTAAAATATTTATGCGAGTGACATATTTGCAAATGGATTTATTAAAATACATATCAAATATTGTGTGTAAATATTATTTCATAAATTTTATTCGCTGCATGCGTAATTATATTAAATGTTATTTGGATCAATTTCCTGTTTACACTCCTGACATCTTGAATATTTTACTTCTGTCGATCGCATTTGAAATCAGTTCTCTGAAACAATAATATGCGAGGTAATCAACTGTCATAAATCTATGCAAATTCAGTTCAATACCGAAATGTACACGTCAAAGATAATGAATATAAAATGTACAGCCAATTAAACAGATAATATTACAATATTTTTGTTTGCAAACGCGAGAATAAAGAAATTCAGTAATTCAAAACAAGCATTTCGTACACATAACCGATTAATTAATTAAAGAAAATATAAAATCCTATCCCGAAATTTAGACACCCTATTACGTTTCTTAACCTAATTTGTTTAATCTAGCTTCATCTTAAAAATATTAAATAACCATAAAAATATTAATATTATATAAATAATACAAGAAAACAAATAAGAAGTATTGTTAGTTTTATTGGCATAAAAAAATGTTAAAAAGAACATTATACAGATATCCGAGACATATATTACGAGCAAGGAATTTTCCTCAAGGTCGTAACATTTCAAGGTTATCGATGTGTTTTTTAAATGGGAGTAAGTATTTTTATCATCGTGACATAGTAACTAAGGTCAAAACCTATCCAATGATCTATAATGGCATGACCTTCGGCACAAAAATCCAGAATAGATACGAATAATGAAATGATTATAACAGAAAGAGTGGCAAACACAAAACTGCTACAAATTGAACATTAATGCGCATATACACTTACATAATTGAACCTAGTAATTACGAAAGTCACTTAAGTCATACACGTTTTCTCTCGTGACATTCATAGTTTTACTTTTGATTAAACTAAAAAGATTAATTAGAACACAGCTACGAACTCGATCTAACGATTCTATTATCCATTACATTGCAAAAATAATTTTGCATTGTTATAAGATAAATGGATGTGACACAATGTAAGTGAAAAATTCACTTTTTCTTCAGCTTTTTATAATTAGATCATTTTGATTATTATTGTAGGATCACTTTTCATCAATAGCATTTCGAATGATCAAAAATTAATTTTTCGTAATTCACGTCAAAACCAAAATAAGATATTCGATTGATATACTATCAAATTATCAAATTATCCAGAATGTATAGATTATTTTTTACTGTGCGTAGGAGAAAACAGACAAATTTTCGCAATTCCACGAGGTAGACTGCATCACCACCAGACCTAACCTCAAACGACACTCGCGTACAAAAGACTCCGTTCAAGGCGTGAAATAATTTTGCATTATTATAAGATAAATGGATGTGACACAATGTAAGTGAAAAATTCTCTTTTTCTTTAGCTTTTTACAATTAGACCATTTTGATTATTATCGTTGGATCATTTTACATCAATAGCATTTCGAATGATCAAAAATTAATTTTTCGTAATTCACGTCAAAACCAAAATAAGATACTCGATTGATATACTATCAAATTATCCAGAATGTGTAGATTATTTCTTATTGTGCGTAGAAGAAAACGTAGATAAATTTTCGCAGTTCCACGAGGTAGACTGCATCACCACCAGACCTAACCTCAAACGACACTCGCGGACAAAGGACTCTGTTGAAGGCGTACGCGAATGCACAAAAGATGGAGAAAATATGCAAAAGAAAGGAGAAGTAAAGAATATTGTCTTACAGAAGTGCATCGATTTACAAGGTTCTAGCCAACACGGGCCTCAATGAAGCGTCTGGTCGTGAATGACCAGCTATTGTGGTGGCTGCACCGCGTAATGGCGGCGTCGGATCAGCAACGTGTATTTTGGGACGCGTCCAGCGTGAAATGATAATTCACCAGTATGCATCGGTGTCTTCATTATCCGTGAACGGGCGATTTTGCTCGGTTCTTTCGTGCAATGTCCCGCTAAACGAATTATCCACCGCGTTTCGCGACTCGCGATAACGAAACGATGGAAAAACGAACCCCCGAGCCATCGACCGGTTTGTTCTCCCGTAATAATGTTACCAATTTATCGGTAATTAAAGGCTGGCACAAGGCACGCCGGGATTCCGGCTTAATTAAACTTTTCTCCATCGTTGGTGTCGATCGTTAAATTGACGTAACGACATTGTGACATTGCGTTCGCTGTGTGAGACGCGAGCGTTATTTCAGAATCGTTCATTTTATCACGCTGAATTCGAGATGAATGCGCGAGGACGGCACGATGAATTTTAATATCTGGATCATTTCATAGGTATTTTACAGCCGGTTTATGGATAGCTGCTTTATGGGCATTGGTTCGTGATCGATTGCATTCTATGTGATAGGACAATTTGCTCGAATGATGTTGAATAACGTGTTGCAAACTGGTCATGAAATCGCGAGTCAGGTAGGAAAGCGCCTCTGCCAGCCAATCCTTTTGTACCTTCGAAGAATCTAAATCTGTCCCGCAATAAAATTCCCCTCGCTCTATAAATACGGGGTGTCCCGGAAGTAGGGAAAAATTGGGTCTTTCTGATGGGGACAACAGGCGAAGGACAGCAGCTGTTCAGCTGCTTCCAACAGGGTACAGAAATTTTAACCAAGTTTCGGGTATTTATTTACTGTAATTTATATTATATTTTTTTACTTCTCCTTATTACAATTTATAATAATTTATTTATTTATTTATTTACTAAATAAATAATGGAATATTTTAGTGTCAGTTATAGTGATATAACAGTATCAACATTTGAATTAATAATGTCATTCACTCTAAATTGATTTATTGACTGTAATTTTTATTGTGGTTGTTGGTGGCAAGATAGAAACCAATGCCACTTTAAATTAATAAATTAAATTAAAATTAAAAGGATATCGATATTTTCAAAAATATCGAGGATACGATGTACAATTAAGTTTCAAAAATTTTATAATTAAGTTTGTGCTTGAAATTAGTTGGCTCTTGTCATTACAGACTGTTATATATAATTTACTTTAATTGAAACGCTCATTAGTTTATGACAATTCACCTTATATATAATATTATTCGAGTATTTTATCCTGGACATAGTAATTTTGCTGTTTAAAAAACTCATCCCAAGTAATGTTATTTTTCCCCAAAATTGAATATTTAAAAAAAAATTAAAGTACTACACACATAATCAATTTCTAAAATTTCTAAAATAATGCCTCAAATATTAAAAAAAAATTTGTATTACCATAAAATACACAAACATAGAGTTGTGACTATCGATTATCGATAAATTACCGACATATTTTCAACATTTTGACGATACATCGATAACATTTTAATATTACCAATACTCACACTTCTAACTTTATCCCTCAAAATTTATCTAACAAACTTTTTTACAAATTATCCAATTTTATCGAGTCATCGTATAGATACATAACAGCCAATTCGCAATGCTTGAAATCCAAACATTGGCTCAGTACATTACAATAAAATCAATTTATTGTACAAAATCTGAAAAATTCTACGATTAAGCTACCTTCAAACGCAACCTATCCTTCGACTTATGCTTCCTTGCCAGCCACCTTGTATATGTCTCCTAATTTAGAACGTCTCGAAGACAATCATGCGCACGGCGGCAGCGCAGGAGGACATCCAGAAACCTGTTCGCTGGTGTGTGCGCAAATACGATCCCTCCTGGCACGAGTTTACACGTAAAAGGTGGCTCGTCCTTTGTGCACGCGGCGGCCAGCAGGATCCTATGGGTACGTTCCCATGCAGGCTCGTTCGGCAGGGCCGTAGCCGCCGATCGGCGTGCCCCCTCTCTCGAAGCTCCTTTGTTTCAGGTTAACACGAATCGACGAAACGTGCTGCTGCCCGGCAAAACTCTGTTCCCAGTTACGTAAATTCACTATTATTAAACAAAAGGCTTTTACGTAATTCTAATATTCATATATGGGCTGTCGTTAGCAGCGTCGCTATTTTGCGTCCGCCATTACGTAACATTGGTGTCGCGCAGTTTTATGTAACCCGCAGCGCGCGATCCTAACGAATGAGTTTTCGAGTGTATTAATCGGTCGATAGATTGCGTGTGCGACGTCCCGCGACAGGAAGAGCCCGTTCAAGATTCCGAGAACGTCAGGGACAGTGGTTCGCTCTTTTATTTTAGACCGTTCGATGCAGTTTTCTTACGCCGTGCCCCGTAACGCGTCGCTTCTTTTTTCGTTCCACGGCCCACTCCACGGCTTAAGCCTCGTTTACACTAGCGAGGTTAGGCCCTCCGCTCGGAGGGAACCTTCGGTTCGGTTTTATCCCTCGCTTTGTGTTTCCTTGTTTTGTTTTCGTTGCTCTGGGCAGCGGGATGTGATGCGATGAAACAAAAAATCATGAGAAAGTTAATTTAGCCATGAGTCGAGTGGGTATTATAAGACGAGTAGTTCAAAATAATCTTTATATGAATATACTTAGGGACTGTTATTAAAGCTGTATAAAAATTTGTATTTTTCTGGTGTATCAATTAATAACGTTAATTATGGAAATCTGTGTTTGTAGAAAGAATTTAATGTTATTGTTAAATCATTTTTAATAATTTAATATTATTTAATTTTTCTTTGGTTTGATCCTCTTATTCGTGTTTATCTTCGGTAAACAAATATTACTTGGCTACTAAATAAATAAAGATTTGTGATCAGTGTAACGTTCCGATAATTTATATTCGGCGTAGTAAGAATTGCAATTCATGGAAACAACGAAAAGGAAAGGTTTAAAAAACTCGTTAGGCTGTTAATTAATTGCTGTGCTTGTGTCTTTCGCGATGGTGCGTGAGATAACGATGCCACACCTGCCACATTTAAGTCTTCCGAGAATTTTGCCAAAAATTTTCAGCTAATTAACGAACTCATTGCCTATACTTCACATGAAAATATAAAAATGTTTGAATGAACGTATTACTTCTTTTATACAGGAAAAATAACACGAAATATAAATTTAAATGTTTTAGATTTTCTTTTTTGAAAAGAAAATATTTGAAAAGAATAATAATTATGAATTGTAAATGACACATAACCTAATTAAATTTTATTTACACATGTTGAAAATTCTATTTATTTCTAATATTGAATTTACATTAATATTACTGTTAAAAAGAATATTCAGAATTACTATAGAGTATGTAAAATGAAAGATTAGAACCCAATATTACAAACTAACTTATTTACAATGATTCAAAAAAATGTGAATAAAAAAGTATGAATAAATAACTGAATAAATTTTTATCTTCTCACATTTTTTCAAAGTTATTTATTATTAAAGGCTTTTTCTTGTAACGTTTTGATCGAAGTATTCGACGAATCTGTACGATCGACATTCCACATAACACGAGTTGGTTTCAAATGCGCGCGGGAAAAAGTTTGCCTCGCAAGAAATATTCGACATGCGTGTATCCAATTTACAAATATCACTCGTTCCAAATGTTTTGTTTTGAAACTCTCCACTTTTGGAATTACGAATTGGAAAATATAAAATTATATTCCAGAATTTTTTCATGTTAGCAATTATTTATAAATTTCCTTTTTGTCACGTGAATTTTTAAAAATAATTTTCCTAATTGAAATAAAAGCTATTTCCGACGTAAATTTTATGTTGTCGATACTATGAACGTAAGCAAATGGCACTAATTGCGTCCCGATATTTTTAATGATTATTTTAACGACTATAGTATTATAACAGTTGGAGGTCATTGTGATACATTATACGTGATTTGCGTTATACAATTTATAATTCCACAGATTTACTTACGAGGTTATAGATAAACTTTATTTTAGATTTAACCTTCTTTCCCTCATGCTTGAACTATAATTTATAGTACTCGTGGTCCCATATTGTAAATTAAAGTATTAATCGCAATTTTTAAAATTCGATTTAATTTCAATATCATTAACAATTAATATAGATTGGCATCTGATGTAAAACGTCATAGGTTTCCAAAAAAAAAAAGGAAGAAAATAAGAAGAAAACAAAGTGTCATTTAAATCGTAGAGGATAAAATTATAGAAAGTCCGAAGCTTCTAATAAGTATTCCTTTCTAAGACCCTTCTCCCCGCGCTAATTTCTTCGTCGTTAGTCGGCAGTCGGGGCCGCCACGGATCCGTGAGAAACAACGATGAGAAAAGAACGTCCGCCGCGGCGGCGGAATATCGCGGCACAGCCCAATTGGAGTGTCTTCCAGCAGGCAGAAGCGGAGAATGGTCGTGTGAACAGGCCTTTACGCGCGCGAATCGCTGCCAACGGAGACGCACGAGGGCCTTCTTTTCCTTTAGACCTGTACTTCCTCTCTTATGCACAGGCTACCCCAACACAAAGCGGCGTTTTCTACGCGGCTCGGAGCCACGCTGTGCAAGGTCTCCCGTTCGTTTCCCTCCCGTTGCCCCTCGCCCCGCACCCCGTCCCGCGTCCTTTTTCATAGGCGTCGTCCCGTCCTTGTTGTGCGCACCGCTCTTTCTCAGGGCCCTCGTCGTGCCCTCTCGGTTCCTCACCTTGCCCAGCCGCGTATTCTTTTCGCCTATGCGACCGTGTGCACGTGCATACACCGGGTGTCTTCGAATGGAAACGGATTTACTCACCGACGCGAGCTTGCACATGGTATTTGTGTTGGGATTAGCCAGATCGCTGGCATGACTATGCAAACAATCATTCAAATAGCGAAACTTCGTGGAATTATTTTCATTTCCGTTTGCTTGATTTAGAACGTACATTAGGGGAATTTGAATCAGTTTGATCAAAAATTATTGCTACAATGTATCAACGTATATGTCGTAGAGCATGTATCGTTTGGTATGTCGCATCATTTGATCGTTGCGTTACCAGAGTGCGCAGCTGTCGCAGATTAGCGAATTGACGAATAGAAAAATAATTTACGGTTAGAGATTGTATCGAATTTATGCATATTTTTCATTGAAAAGACAAAGAAATATTACAGTGTATAATTTTAATGTCCAGCGACATGCACGTATGAATATTGATTTTCACATCTATTGCGGCACACGATCGTAAAATGGCCGTGAGGAAGAAGTTAATCGGACGATACCAACGGCAGAAATCCGTGGCCAAAGTCACAGGTTGAAGCTTCGCGCCGCCTCTTGGCAACCGGGCAATGGCTCCCACGAATCAGACAACAATAGTAGAATAACACCTTGCATATATAACATTCAGTTCCCCGTATGCGAAACTGCATTACCGATCTGTGAGTTCTCGCCGAGTGAAAAGACACCACCCCGTATACACGCGTCGGTGTACGAAGAGCGCACAGAGGGACTTGAATCGTGTGCCGATACACCAATACACACCGTATGCTCGCGAGAGACGAAGAAAGAGTGCCAGAGAGAGAAAGAACGAGAAGAAGAAGAACGGAGTTGAGTCGAGTCGAGTCGGCTGTTGCCGGCTGCGAGTTTCCCCTCCCTCGATCCTCTGCCGCCCCTCCCCGGCTTCGCCCCTCCAGTCGAGTCGCTTCAATCACCCCACGTCCCTCCGGCGAGTCGACATATTCCCCCCTCTGACCTCGCCGTACCCTGCTACAGCCCAGAGTCGAGTGGTCGGCACCGTCCTCCCTTCGGTCCCCTCGTCATCCTTCTCCTTCCCCCTCTAGATTCGTCGTCTCACTCTACCCCCCTCTTCCCTCGACTCCTCTCGTGGCGTGCCACGACTCGTGGCGAAGTTTTAGCGTCGCCTACCTCTACTCGTGGCGTGCCTACAACTCTTAGCCGGATCTATTACGCGCAGTTTTCGTGTTCGCGCGACGTTTCGTCCTCGCAACTCGTTTCCCGTGTTGTCGCAGCCTTTTTCCCTCTATCTCTCACCATTTCTTCTCGTCCGTCGTTCGTCATCTGTTTTTCGTGTGGTACGCGGTTCGCGCGGCGTGTGCGCTCGTGCCCGGCCGCTAGTTTCCAGTGTGTAACACGAGCTCAGTGTGAAACGGCTGATACGCTCGTCTCGGCATTTTTCAAGCGTCACGCGGGTGTACCGGAAGAAAGAGC
>NW_016912859.1:40291-60627 GCF_001483705.2 Eufriesea mexicana
GCGTCGATCTCACCGGAAGTTGCCGAAGCTGCCGGCCAGCGTGATCCCTGGCCGATTCGCGACGCGCCATCTCCTAACCTCTAAAAGCGTTTTCGCGAGCCGCTCTCCGTGACAACCGAACCAAGCAGCGGCTGCGTCCTCCTGCTCTCATCTGTGTGACGTTGTCTTCGATTCGATATTCACGCGGCGTTCGCGCGTTCGTTCACTTCACTTGCCGCGTAGTGCGTGCGCGGAAATCATCGATCTCCGTTTTCGAGAGTGACATCACACTGATCGCTGTTGCCGGTATAATATCGCGGGCGTCGCGGCATCGTGAAACAAAAAAGAAAAGAAAATATATCTAACCTGTGCCTCTCGTTTGTGTGCTTTGTGCCAAGAATATTCACGGTGTGTGTACGATATTACGACGTGGCTGATCTCTCTCAGGGAACACTCCACTTTTTGGATACAATCTTCCCAATCTTCTCGCCTGTGGACCACGTCCTACCGTTTGCACGGTTAGTATATGCTCTTTATCATCGAAGCCGGTCGTCGTGGCCGCGTGCTGCGTCACTACGCGACGAGTAAAGTTGTTTTCCGCCGATCGGCCAACGGAATCTCGTCGCTGCGACGTTTCCTCGTGCGCGCGTGCTCCAAAATCAGTGTGTACATACCCCACCGGTCGGTCGCGAGATTCAAGGGCGCATGTCCAACGACCGTTCACCCGATGCTTCGTTCAAACTCGTAACGTCCCTCCTTTCATTTCGGTTACTGCGTCGTATTCGACCAACTCGTATTATTTTCTCCTACCGATATCGCTGGAATTTTTCTCTTCGTGTCGGTTCCCCGTACCAGTCGTACGTGTCTAGGTCACGATTACCGGCGTCGAACCACGAAATCATAATATTTGTGTTACTCTCTGTTTACGTTTGCGCGCTGAGATTCATGGTAGACACGCGCGGTCCGTTACGCGCCAAAACCTTTTCGACGTTTCATAGGCATATCCATACGGAAACACGTTTTATGGTTACGTGTATACTTTCCGTAATTTTCCACGATTTTTGTTTCGCTTTTAAACCTCGTGGCCGGGTTTCCTACGAAATACATTTTCTTTTCACGCTTTTAATAACGTATTTGCGCATTTGAATTTTACCGCCATGCTGGTGTTGCCATTCGTGCGACGGATTTCTACTGTTGCGCGTGTTTGCGTAAGAGTGGCGCTTAGAAAGCGGATATTTTAGAGAAACGTAACTTCTGATGTAATTTTGAGTAGCATGTAAGATTGCTGACGAAGAGTTATTATTGGTAACACTTTGATGCAATGTTCCTATATATCATTAGATTTTTAATTTATTCCTTTCGCATGTCGCTTTTGAAGGTTAGGTTCAAGCAATTGATTCAGAATCTGAAATATACGACCGCTATAGCAATTTGAACGTAGATTTTCGTGTCGTAAATATTTAAATTATTTTGTATTATTATATCCAAATGAATTAATCCTCTCTGTTATAATTTTTATATATAAAATAGTCACATTTTTTTTACTACGTAACAAATTTCTCTAATACCGCACCATATCATTAATTTTTGATACCGTTCGATATATCGATTACCGTGATAAATTATTTCTAACAATTCTACTTAGCATTATTTTATCAAACGTTATATCAAACGTTTCTACCATTACGTCTACGCGCTCTGTTCACTGTTACATTGGATATCGAATTTCTATTTACCCGACCAATTAACAAATCTCACCCGTATATCATTTCATCACTCTCGCAAACGTAGGTATCGAATTCCATCGACGTTAACAATGCCAGGAACTAAAGCGAATCAAGCAACTCACTCCTCAGATATGCAAGTCCGTCAGACTTTCTCGCAATTTCCTTTCTTCGTCCGTTCATTCAGAAATTTCACCGGTCCATTGGGCCGTTCGATCGGCCGCGATATCGACGTTAATTAGAGCGAATTATCTCGGGAATTGCCGGAACGCCGTCTCTGTTTTGACCCATTAAATCGTTGTTAGCGGGCCGCGATATCCGCGATATCTCGCGGTGGGTGGAATAATGGCAGGCGTGCGCGACTATAAAGGACCGTATAGTCCGTGGCCGTGGCACATGGCTCGGTATAGTAACGGGGCGAGGAAGCGACGACCCTAGGCTTGCGTGTGGAGCCAATGGGTCCAATAGCCTCGCACGTGGTGCCTCGCCGATATGTTCGTTGAAAAAGTATCGATCTCAGAGTCGGCCGAGATATTTTCACGACAGCAGCCGACCTGGTTGACCTGAAGGAAAGATTCCGAGGACTTAGGGTTGTTTGGAACTAGGGAACTGGAAGTTGCTTTTGGAGCAGGGGAGCGCTCGCTACGTGGCATTTTTACGGGATTATATTTGACGTGGGAGCTTTCCCTTTTGTGTACGTTATATGAGGATGTAGGAAGTATATTTTTATAATTTTCAGTTTTTATTGAGAAACTGTAGATGGGAGTCTGGTAGAGAAAGTTCAAGGTCTACCGACTGACTTTGCATTCAGCTTAGTTGTTGAGTAAATTACGTTTTTCTGTGACATTTTTAAAAATATTTGTACGATTCAGAGGATAATACTCGATGGATCTATTATTGAATTTAATAGCTTGAAATATATTGTGCAGTATGATGTAATATTACATGTAGTGTGTGTAAATATGGAATGTTTTTATTTAGATTATTAATTATGGATTTTATATCTAGTTAGATACATGGTACTGGTAAATTACCAGTAAAGGGAAAATCTGATAATAGGATACATGTGTATCATATGTTATATATAGCATTTATAATATATATGTGTATAATCGTATTATAAGTATTGTATGTAATACATATAACATATAATATATATAAAAATCTACGATATGTAAGTATCGATTAATTCTTAAAAATTATTTATTAATAATGTTATTATTTATTTTTGAATAGAATATTACATCAGTTAACAGAAATATTATTTATGAAGTAGTACTTGCATGGATGGTGTTAATGACCCTCATGGAACGAATGTAACGTACTCTATTGTACAGAGTATTCCATTAATGATACTTCTGTTTGCATATGCAAATTGTGTTTCTGAATACAATGCTTGTGAAGGTTGGTGGAAAATACATATTTTTATGCTAGTGAAATTACTCTTGCTAAATTTGAACGCAGACTTGGATTTTAAATATGAAGATAATAGAAGTTCTTTTAGTGAGACATTACAAAGTATATTTTTTAGTATTAGTAATATTTATTATAATATTAATATTAAAATTTTTGTAAGGTAAATTTGAGAAAATAGTTGGTTAATATTTATCAAAGTAAATGAGCTTTAATTAATGTATCGTTTTACTTAATTTATACTAATATTGGTATACTATATTTTTATCATTTTTATTTTTATTATAACGAAGTGCACAGAGTTTGAAATATATTTTTGTAATTTTAGTTGAATTCGTAGTTAAATTATATAAAAATTTGGAAATGTTAAATATGTCAAATCAGTTTTAATTGATATAAAATAAATTTCGACGATCAGTGGTGAGAATTTTTCCAGGATATTTACTATACCGCGAAAGTGTTATTTAATACTGCTTAACATTGTGAGAAAGCGTGACCAATACAATTGAAATCTCCAATTTCTAGCGATTACATACTTTGAATACATGCCATGAAGGCGATAGTTTGCTCAGCTTGCAGATAAAGAGATAACGAACTTTAATGATTTAGAAACTGATATCTGTAAATATGTATATGCTTTTCGGATTGATATATCAAGAATATAGAATTTTTCGATTTAACACGCACTAATCCAATCGAAATCATTATAAAAATTATTGGGAGCAAAAATTTCTCTTTTCGTTAAAGTACTTAGTTTGCAAATTTTTATTGCAGTGCAAAATAAATATTTCCAAAATTTTTCATTGTTAAATTAAAAGAATTACATTTTAAATAATCAACGAATACTTTTCGAAAATATTTTTATGAAACGTTTTAAAGACGTTGCAAAGTTAGATACATTGTCTAAACTCTGCACTCACAGGAAGATCACTTTCGCTATCACAAATATAAAATTTTTCAATTTAACACGCATTAATCAAATCGAAATCATTATAAAAATTATTGGGAACAAAAATTTCTTCTTTCGTTAAAGTACTTGGTTTGCAAATTTTAATTACAGTGCAAAATAAATATTTCAACGAATATTTAATATTTCAATAAATTTAAATTTCAATAAATATTTTAATGAAATTTTTCATTGGTAAATTAAAAGAATAATTACATTTTAAATAATCAAGGAATAATTTTCGAAAATATTTTTATGAAACGTTTTAAAGACGTTGCAAAGTTAGATACATTGTCTAAACTCTGCACTCACAGGAAGATCACTTTCCACCTAAAATTACACCATTTTATTGCACTTTAAATTACATCCTGAGCAATATTTTTCCCAAATCGCTTCACGAGCAGACGTAGTTTTATCAGAAATTATTGAGAGGACTCGGTGTAACGGCTTTGTTCCTGTACTTACACGAAACCATAAAATCATTACGTTAAATTTTCACCAGCGGTAACTCGACTATCTCTTGGCTTTATCGTATTTCCGGCGAGCTTAATAAAAAAATCACGTTGAAGTTTCTTTACGAGCGTTTCGGAAATGAAATAAAGACCGACTAAAATCGGCCTTGCCCGCCATACCAACGAAATTTAGGATAATGTTATGAATAATTGAAACTATTCCGACGGAAGTCAAAGTAAACTTCTCTATAAATCGTATTAATGTGTGTCGAAACTTGGCAAGTTTTGCGCCTCGCAGAAACTCAAACTGAGTTCGAAGAAAATCGAGCGATAGCTCTGCTTGTTTGCTGGGGTTGTAGCTTTATATGGATGGTTCATTGAGAGAGAAGATCATGGGGGATTTTTAATTAAAAAATCACACGTTAATTATTCCCCCCAATTATTTTATTTATTTTTTTTATTATCTTATGTATTTCTTTTTATTATTTTTCTATTATTTCATTATCCTGTTATTTTATTATTTTATTATTTTGCAAAGAACTATTTTAATTACGTTCGTATTATTTATTGTTTTTATTATTATTATATTTTCCGTATTATTTCGTATTATTTTTCTATTATTTAATTATCCTGTTATTTTATTATTTTACTATTTTGCAAAGAATTATTTTAATTACGTTCGTATTATTTTGTATCTTATTATTAACTTGTATTATTCTCTTCTATTTTTATTTTATCATTGTATTATTATTACAGTATCTCATTATTTTATTATTTATTTTTATTTCCTGTAGAATTATTTTAATTACGTTAGTATTTATTTCTTACTGGCAACCTGTATTATTCTATTCTATTATTATTTTGTTATATTATTAATTTAGTACCTCATTATTTTGTTATTTTATTTTACTATTTTATTGTTGTATTATAATTTTTTCTGGAATTGTTTTGTTAGTTTATTTTTTTATTTTATTTTATTATCGTATTATTTTTTCCCACAAAAAGAAATTGGAATTTGGAAGTTAATTTTCAGGTTAGAATTTATTTTAGATTTTCCGTGGATCTTTTTTGAAATAGAATTTGGTAATTTGGTTAAAAGTGTAATTTAACTGAATTTCACGGCGTGGTTATGACTATTCCATTTGCACGTGCAATGTGTTGGGTATTTCAGTTATTTCGGGGGCGTTTGAAATGAATTTCTAATTTTGATACAGTTTTAGAATTGTGCGAAATTGGACGTAAAATATGTATAAGCTCGACAAAATTTCGCGTGTTAATTGCATAGTGTTGTACACGAAAATGTACATTAAAGTATTGTGACATTTCGTAGGTGTGAAGTAATGAAATTGTTTTTTAGAGAATTACTGTGGATCATTTGCCCAGAAACTAGATAAAGTGACTGAAATTTTATACAGTTCTTTTTTATATATGAAATAGTCAAATTTTGGTTGCAGAATTTTTTTCCGATATTTATTTCTATTTTTATTTCCTCTTTTTATTAGAAAAAATAAAATAGGACATATACTTAGCACATAGCAATTTGTATCATTTGTATAAAAATATAAAACAGTCATTTTTTAAATGTTTCAATAGTGAAATGAATATGACGTATTATGTGACAGTATTTTAAGAATATTGTTTGTAATATTTCATTCTTTAGTATTTTTAAATAAGATTTATACGAATTTTTAAATTGATTGGTCCTTTTAAACTATACATAATTTAGTTTAAGCTCGTATTTAGTTTTATTAGATTTGAAAATAAGCGTGTGCTTTAGTGACAAAAATATTAGGTATATAAACATTTTTATTAAATAAGGTATGTATTTATTTTTCATTAGTCTTAGTTTCAAATTAATTCTTTTTCCAAATATTTAAAAATTTGTATAAAATTCTCGAAATAATTATTGGTAAAACCTTCTTTCTCTATCTCCAAATTCAGTTACCGTTTAATGGAATAAAAATGCAGAAAACGATACTTCAAAAATCATATCGAAATTACCAAGATAATTGCTCCCAGACCTATTTTCAAAATTTCAATAACAAATATTGTACAAAATTTTTTCAAAACTAGTTGGCGAAAATAAGCATTTTATTTTTTCAAAGAAATTTTCTCAATTTCATATACGATCCCTTGTCAAAGCGGTCATTAAATTTTCTAAAGCAACTTTCCCCACCTCGATTTCTAAAAATTCCGAACTTTCCAAACTAACCTTGCTTAAAGCAATTTTCACAGTTTTCAAAGGATACTTGGTTAAAGAGGTTTTAGAAAATTTCAAACCAGTCTTATTCAAAACATTTGTTGAAATGTTCAAACCAATCTTTGCCTTCTGCAAAGCTATTTTCGTAATTCTTAAAGCAACTATTTACAAAATATCAGTCAAAATTTTCATTTGGTTTCGAATTTTCTTCAAAGCACGTCAAGATTTCCACACGAAAACATTTCTTTCAATTTTTTTTCAATACCTAAATTTTCCAAATTAATCTTTCTGAAATCCATTTTTACAATTTTTCAAAGAAATTTTGAAGTATCTAAATACATTTTCATATACAATTTTTTTTTTTTTAAAGATATTGAAATTTCCATTTCAATATACTCTAAAGTATATTTTACAATTAGAAGAAAGGAATTTCCATAATTTTCAATGTATTCTTCCTTTATTTTTTTCAAGTTGAGATTTTTAATTTCTAAACTTTCTCAGATGTCTGTCAGGGCTCACACACAATTTTTGAACACATCAAATAATATTAATTTTATTATTTACCAACATAACATAATAAACAATGTAATATACGTAACATAACATATAATATAATAAATATAATAAACGTGTTTATTCTTATAATTATAATTTAATATATCCCAATATTATTTTAAACAATAAACATGTTTCTTACATTAAATTATATTAAATTTATTATATTACATTATAACATAAATTGAAGTCGAAATTGAAAGTCGAAATTATAAGGTTTAATCTAGTAACAATAAGAAGGTGCAATGATGTCAATGTCTTAAGAACTTCGTTCTAGACTGTTCATGCTATTTTTATTAATCCATCAATATCCAAGTCCTAGCTTTCATAATTATATTCATAATTACGTTATTATTAATCCGATTACATCCAAGTCTTATCTTTGTGAAATTGCACTGTTCTGATACCCTTATCCATGTCAACTATCTTGCCTCGCTTTTGCTCGTGAGCTATACAATGTCCTATAAAATGCTTTGCTGTGACTGGGAGTAAAGTACTGGTCAAACAAAGAAATCCTGAAGATTGAAGATCATGTTATCCCTATTCACCCTTTGTGTGCTTTTGTGCTTATCATCTGGAATTAAAGTCCATTATTCCATGTTCTTTGTTCATGTAGTATTCAGTTTTTCATACTAAATCTATCACAGTCTGAACAATCGTTTTTAAATTTTTGGTTAACACTGGGATCATCAAAAGAATCACAATGACTGATTTCAGATTTGTTGTCTTTTCAATTACCTAACATGTAGCTACTTTTGGCATAATTAATATTATAATGTAAAATATAATTAATATTAAAATTTAGCTACTTTTGGCATAATCAATATTAATTTTTATTGAGACAGGAATATAATTATATATGCTTATTTACTTTCATTGTGCTACAATCTTCATTTATTATTTATAAACTAAGCTTCAATTATTAAGTTATAGTTACTTATTTTCACGAGTTTTCTCATAATATACAATTAACATATAATTAATTTTTCAATATGTAATGGTAATTATAAAACTGATCTAAGACGAAAAAGTAAAGAATTGAATTTTTCATTTATTTTGTATAATATTCTATTTATTTATAGTAAAGTAAACTACTCTTTTACAGAATAGTAGAAAATAAAATCACTAAACTGAGTTTTTAGTTGTATCAAATTCGATTTTTTAATTTCTTCAAACAAATTTTTCATCTTTTATAAAAGGAGCAGAGAGACTTAAGATACTTGGTGGATTTTGTGCCAATCCTAAGAATGAGACTATAATTATTATCCTAATTTTTAGTATAATACTACGTATTTCTTTGGCAATTGATATTTTGTAAAAATACATTACACAAATTGAAAAAATACTTAAATAGTTAATACTCTACCAATTAATTAGCAATTATAGGTTTGCGAAGACTCTAGCTGCTTCTGTTAAGATCCATGAGGCATGAGATAGACAGCGACATCTTTATTTCTCAATTATTATAGCCTGGAATATTGGTTTTCAACCAATTTTCAGTAATAATTTTTAAATGAGGCTTAAGAATTTTTAAAATATCCAATACTTGACTATTCAATCAGGGGTATAACGATTTCCTTATCCTTAAATAGGTCTATATTTTAATCACATGGGATAGTTAGATCTTGTTGTATTGGACGTGGCCATGTCTTTATTTGACAACCCATTTTCTTCGTTTCATCATTTCAATCAAAAATATAACACATTTTTTGGTGTCTCAAAGAATTTTAATAATTAGTTAATCTACATTGTGAGATGAAAAATATTAAGGATTACTAGCTTAAGGTATTAAAAGTGCCAGAAAAGTGTGTTTGAACCTACTGCTTGATCTTGTCAGGTGAATAAAGAACGGGAAATATTGAAAATTGCTGCTCTAGAGAAATGGCCTGTTGACCTTTATAACACTGAGGTCAAAATCTGACAGAATGCCTGTGAAGTGCTAGTGCATCTCAAATCTCTCTCCCTCTCTGTCCTAATTTGATTAATTATTAATTACTACTAAATTAGAAAAGTAAATTCTACAAAGAAATAGATATTTACAGATATTTGAAACATATTGTTTAATTGTGTTTATACAGTGATACAGTACAATGCACTACTTGGTAATATGAAGATTAATTCTAGTATAACTGACCTTTACTGTGTAGTTAAACGTATTATGCATAAATAATAATAATTGTAATGGCATGACAAAGACGAAGTACTATACAGGTTAGACTATCTAACTCGATCACAATTATTTTCAATTGTTTACTTATAATAAAACCAATAAAAAATAATTTTTGCTGTAAATAGTATGTCATCAAAATATCTTAATAATTAACGAGACTTGATTTTGGTTAAATTATCTATGCAACGGAAAAAATCAATTTGCTAATAGTGAAAACAATAAAAATAGGTCATGTTAGGTTGTCCACCGTGTATATAATTATGTTTCTATTTCCATAAATGTCAGTATTAATTTTGTCATAAACAGCTACTCTCATACACGAAGTTATTCGAATTTTTATATTTATTACGTTTAATAATTGCAATATGTATGTTTGACTGAAATGTTTAAAACAGTATGATACGTGTACTATGTGAGGAAATTCCACGATGGTGTCAATAAAATTAGAAAATAATTCAACGACATTTACGATATTTATTGAACACTTATCGCAGATACGGACCGTGGTGGCGCTAGTGAGTTAAATGGCAAGTCGCCTTAAGGCTGTCACATGCAACAAGAGATGTATCAATATCATATTCGAACTTCTTATTTTTTTAACCCTTTACACTCGAAGATTTTTTGGCTAGGGAAGAGTAGAAAATCAAAGATTCTCTATTCAAAAATTGGCGATACTTTTTGAGCAGTAAATAAAGAATTTTATAATAATAGAATTGTAGAATTATTTGATTTCGATATCTTGCACACTGTTACATTACATTAAATTTGATATATTAATTAATATCTATCTTCCAAATTTTATGAAATGGTGACTGAGGGTCACCTCTCGAGTGCAAAGGGTTAATTAATGATGCTTTTCACTAATATTATACGTCACCTATGCAAAATTTTTGTGATCTACCGATGGTACACATTCCTAATAACTTACTCGTATATTCCGAGTTCTGTATACATTGCTGAACTATTTTACAATTTTACTAATGTAACCTCCAAGGTTCCTTCTTGTTACCCGTATCATTATTATTGCAAATATTTCACTTCGACACTCATATACCACATTTTAAGAACAGCACATGTACGAGCTCATGTTTGCAGAAATTATAAAAATAAAATATCCGAAACGAGTCATTTTGACCCCTTTGGCGGTTCTAGCGCGAACGACCAAATGTTCGGAGATTTTTCCTCGAAGATGATACTTCAGGATAGACAACATCTTCTACGATTTTCTTCTCTTTCAAGGAAGCTTATCGTTTACGCAGCAAATGTGCGAGACTTCTTGAACAGCGTTGAAGAATCACTTTATCTTCTTCAAATGAAGTACCACTCTATGAACCTCGACCTGGAAGGTCATCGACACACTCTGCCTCGTCGTATCGTTCTACCAGCTCGTGAACAAGCTCTCGAGACTTACGCAGATATTTTGCCGCGTTTCTTATCTTCATTTTTCGTCCTTTTGGGTACGAACACAGAAGCACTGCTTGAAACCAGTCTTGAGTACATATCTTAAAAAGGTCCGTATTTTTCAGCAACACAAATGGTGCCGAGAGATCTCAGACCTTCGGATAAAGACAGTCGTGTCTAGAATACCGATTTTAAAAAGATGGCGGAAGATAAGATCACTCTAAGATCCCTGCTAGACACAGGAAAATACTCATTGAGCTTTGGTAAATGTAATTTTTACAAGTTTGTCATAAACAAAATAAGACGATGATCATCAAAAATATTAGGAAGTATACGAACTCGGGAAGTGTCACATATGTAGTCACGTGACGAGACGAAACATCGCAGATGCAGAATTGAAACCCTTTGGACTCGACGAATTTTTGGCTAAAGAAAAGTAGGGTTTCAAGGATTTTCTGCTATAAAGCTGACGATATCTTTTTGAGCAGTAAATAACAAATCGTGCAATAATTAACACGTAGAATTATTCGATTTCGATACCTCGCACATCGTCACATTATGTTAAATTTGACATATTAATTAATATCGATCTTCGAAATTTTATCAAATGACGACTGAAGGGTTAAACCCTCTGCTCTCGAGGGGTGACTCTCGGCCGCCATTTGTTTTCATACTATAACTTAACACTAGAACTATCATAGGAGTCAAACTGATTTGTCTGATTTGACTTGTAAAAATTATACCGATTTTTATTCAAATGTCGCCTCAATTATGTATGCACCTTCATTTTCATTTTATCATATTAAGTGATATCAATTGCACGCATTGTGTTTAGGTATACATTACAGACCGTGGTTCTAGTGTTAAATAACTGCAATAACTGCGCTGAGAGATAACTGAATTAACATTAAAACTATCGATTTTTAATGGGTACCTAAACATAACGGGCGCAGATAATAATAATTTTAATAGTACTATGAAGACAAGAAAATATATTAATTATAGTTCTATTTCAATATTATTATTTATTTGTTGCAATCTTTGCCTGTCCGGCTTAGCATGGCTTTAGTTATTATATATATTCTTATAACTACACATATAAACTACGTCCTCCTTATCACAATTTATGCAATAGCAAATTGTATATTGGTATATGAGCCGTTCACTGCACAAATTGATCAACTCCATAAAACAAAAAGTGGAGAAATGCAATGAAATAATGTATATTGTTTTTTAAAATTCCCTTTATAATTTAAATCGAAATAAATATCGTAGAATGCATAAATACAAATGTAACTTTCATCTAACGGTATATAAAATTTATAAGAAGAAATAGCCAAAAGGTAATCGTTAGTAATGTTACCATTTTTATGTTACTGGAAGAGTTAATCGATTTGGCAAGTGAAAAAAGTAATAAATTTAAATTTTACTAAATTTTACTTAAATTCTGATAAGATGGCGCTAAAAAATTCACCGTTATCATTCATGGCTTGCTAGTGCATTCGAGTTGCATTATTGCAACGATTTACATTAGAGTACAGAGTTAATCAAAGTGACCTCTGAAATAAATTATTTATTATTCAATGGCCAAAAAATTTTTGTCGTTTAACGGTGTCAATCTTAATTATCAGGGAAAGTTATTATAAATATAAAAAGTTATGACTATACCAAGTGCTTTGACACTTAAATTTAAGATTTTTCAAAAAGTGGAGTTGATTTGTGCAGTGAACAGCTCATATTATCCCCTTATTCTAGTTGTCATTTATACGCTACTGATAATTATGAACTATGGTTATTCCTATTCCCATTTCTGCTTTTTGTTTGTCGTTAATTTACACTTAGCCCCCACCACCATCTTGAATTTTGTTCAATACGAGTCGACATTAATTTTTTTGAAAGCAGGTATATGCTTTTAGCAATTGGAAAAGGAAAATTCTGAGACCTGTCTTTTCCATTAGCACTCTTAGTAATAAAAATAACTATACACGAAATATTGAAATAAAATAATTCTCACTCACTCACTCACTCACTCATTTCTTCTGCAAATACCTTATTTTCTTATTTTATTTTAACATAGAAGGTATAAGCGAGCTCATCAGAATATAAGGAAAGCTTGGAATTGCTGTTTCATTGGGACAAAGAAATCTTCGAGTGCAAATGGTTAAAAACCGTGACGCCTTGAGCGTGGATGATGACCCAAAGTGCTCGACCCTGTTTCAGATCAGTTGCCCAAATTTCTGTACAAGCCGTCTGTAAATTGCTTCTGGCTTTATTTCGCGGTTTCCGTGCTTCCTGCGCGTTGCTCGAAAATAACAAACACCGGATCGTTTCCATCGGCGTACCCACAACACCTGTCTGTCCGTGCACGCTCATTAAATCTCCTCGGGATCGTGAGAATCAGCCGAGCCTCCCCTATGAATCACGCGGCCGTAGCAAACAGGGAATGCACGATCACGGGATCAGCACGTACTGCGTTCTTTATTTTGTTAACTCTGGCTCGGGCATACCGTGTCTCTCTATATTTAGAACGGCAGAGAGCCTCGTGGCTAAGATTTTCAGCGACATCGCTTTTCTTTATGGATTTTTCCAGTGTTCCACGAGACCTCCGTGCTTCCAGGGAGTCAAGGTTTCGAAGATTCGAAGATTAGGTCAGCCTGAGTTGGGTGAGAGAGAGAGGGGGAGAGCTTTACGTAATTGAAAATTTAAATTGTGGAAAGTTTCCGGTGCTAGTAGGTCTAGTGATACGGGCAATCCTTTTCAATTGGTGTCTATTGAAGTCTTAGGTCGTATGAAGGTAGAGAAGAATGAATTTGGTCCGTGAAGGAGGCATTAGCAAGGCCCTTATACGTTTCTTGTTTTGAATGGGTGGTCAGAGCTTCGTGACGAAGAATCTGAAGTCTTTGGTCATGTCGATTGTTTAATTTAAAATTTAAAGGTTAGGTTTTTGAATTTGTGGATTTGTAATATGTTTTTTCCTTTGTTGTACCAATTTCGTAATTGAAAAATAATAGCAAAATAAAAATAGTGGAAGGTAGTGAAAAGTGAATTTTTATTGTAGAAAATAATTTTTGTATGTTGTTAAATGTTGTATATAATGTGTTAAATTTTAAGGCTGAATAATCTAGGCTGATCTAACTAAGGTTTATCAATCAAATTATAAGATCAATATTTTTGATGTAACATATATTTTGTGTATTTTTTAGTTTTTGTACAAATAATTAATTAGCTTAATTTACTTGATCACAATGAATAATGTAACTGAGTTGAATGAATGAATGGTGAATTTTCAAAAAGGGAAAAGGAAGAAAAAATTAAAAGTAAATAAAATAAAGAAGGTTAAAAGGAAATAGTAATAGCTAAAAAGTATGTTAAATAATATGTGACAAAGGCGTTTGCTATAAAAGGAAGCTTTCACTTTTGTGCTTTATCTCTTACTGATAATAATAATAGCCTTTACTTATAATACAATATTTTTAATTGGATTATACTTAAATTAAACTTTTATTATCTAGACTAAGTTTGTAATTTACATTATAGCTATTGCCAGAAACTATTATTCTATATATATATCAACTTTCTTTGGAATTACAAAATTATATTTTATTTGGAAAAAATTAGGTATAAATTGAATACTGATCAAGCACTTTATATCACATCCAGTAAGTAATGTAAACTCATAAAGTTTTGGACTTTAGTAAATTTACTTTTGAAAATTCATTACATAATACGGTTATTATTTGATACGAGGTTTATTTTACGTAGCTTGTCGTAAGTTTTAGCGAGGACAGAGTATGTAGCTGAAATTCAAGAAGTATTTCAGTCGAAATTCTGTGAAATTTCAATCGATGAGCGTATCAGAATTTTTTCAGTGAATTTAAATTTGGATTTAAGTGGGTGTGACATTAAGATATTAGGTACAGCTTTTTTCGCGCAGAATAAATATATTTTTCGTCCATTGATAATAACCTCTTTCATTTCTTTATATATATATAACATCCTTTTATCTTATGTATTATATATTTTTATAACTATAGCATTTCTTTTTATTTCTACACAATTTTATTGGGAAATATAAAATTAGGAGGTAAATAAATTTTCATAACAATTTCGATTTCTTTCATATTTTTTTCTCAATGTTTTTTTTAGGGCACATAGATGTTGCTTTAATCTAACGTTAAAAATAAATTTAAACGATAAATCGACATAAACGATTCAAGTGCAAGAAATAAAAATTTACTCTGTAAATATAAAACATGAGTTCCTGATTTGAATTATGAACTTTCAGTATTTTAGATTTAGGGAAAAGGAAAAGAAATAGAATGTAACCAATTGAACTTAAAATTTAATTATTTTTACTGTGTATGCTTATTTCTTCAGTTATTTATCTATACCATGTATAGGGATTATTTATTTATTCTTATTATTTGACTTATTTATTTATTCATCTACGTATTCAAATATTTATTTATTTAACTGCATTCTTGTTCTATACATACTAGTTTATTTACTTATTTATTTTTTTTTCTTTTAATAAAAATAGAATGTATCCAATTGTATTTAATTATTTATACTATGTATACTTATTTCTTCAGTTATTTATCTATCCCATGTATAGGGATTATTTATTTATTCTTATTATTTGACTTATTTATTTATTTAACTACATTTTTGTTCTACACATACTAATTTATTTACTTATTTATTTTTTCTTTTTTTAATAAAAATAGAATGTATCCAATTGAATTTAATTATTTATACTATGTATACTTATTTCTTCAGTTATTTATGTATTCCATGTACACTTATTTATTTATTCATCTACGTATTCAAATATTTATTTATTTAACTACTTTCTTATTTTGCACATACTAGTTCACTTACTTATTTATTTTTTCTTTTTTTAATAAAAATAGAGTATCCAATTGATTTTAATTATTTATACTACGTATACTTATTTCTTCATCTACTTATTCAAATATTTATTTATTTAACTACTTACTTGTTCTGTACGTACTAGTTCACCTACTTATTTATTTTTTCTTCTGTTCTATTGAAGCTCAATGAAATTTCTCTATGGGGTGTCACAAGTTATTACATTGACCTTTATTTATACCAGGAATATTTGTTTTCCCAGTTATTTATTTGTGCCACGTACATTTATTTATAAATCTAAGCCGTATTTATTTATTCATTTATTTCTACTCTACTTCTATCACGCTATATTTAATTCTCGCATAATTTCCCACTGGAACGCAAACTAGTCAAATCTCCTTTCCCATCGATTAATCAAAACCAATCTACCCAACGATCGACAGCCACAATCACTGCTCAAACATTCAAAATACACGAGTGGCGGCAACTACCGATTCACCCCTGCTGCAAAATTCGGCAAAACTATTTCCCGGAGCTATTCGAAGGCAGGAGACCCGATCCTGCCGATAAATATTCCGTCGCAATTTCACGGTAGTTAAGGTCGCCTTTGCGGGTCTGTTTTGATTGAAAATTCAAGCGACGTCTGTTGCAGCTGCAATTTCGCCCGCGAGGAGACGCCGGCCCGACAAGAACGATGCTATTGTCAATAGAAACCGGCTTTAAACCGGCAATCAGAGCGTACCTTCCTGCGAGCTAAACATGCTCGTCGCGTGTTGCGTTAGAGGAACGGCCAAAGAAACTCTTTGTACGTAACAGGCCTCTTCGACGATTAGAAACGTCGTCTTCTACGGGGTGTTTAAAAAGTAAACTCCAAGATTTATAGCCGGAGTTTGAAAACTGTTATAATACAGGCTTAGGTTCTAGAAACAGTTATGAACAATTTTTATCAAGCACTTTACCTTTATATATATATTATATACATATTTTATTTGTACATAACGTATATAAATAATATATGTTATTCGCACCTACTCTTTTATATATGCATATAATATACATATCTTATTTCTTTTATATTTTACTTTTTATTCTATACTTGTTTCTTTTTCTACATTTATTTTTATATATATATACATTTTATTTGTTACATACTGTATATAAAATATATATAATGTTATTCGCACCTACTCTTTTATATATGTATATAATATACATATCTTATTTCTTTTTTATTTTTTTTATTTTATTTCATATTTATGTATAGTATTATTTATAATATATTTTCTTCTTTTTCTATATGTAGTAGTATTTATACTACTGTTATAATACAGGCTTAGGTTCTCGAAACTGTTATGAACAACTTTTATCAAGCACTTTACCTTTATATATATATTATATACACATTTTATTTGTACATACTGTATATAAAATATATATAATGTCATTTGCACCTACTCTTTTATATATGTATATAATATACAAATCTTACTTCTTTTATGTTTTATTTTATATTTATGTATAGTATTATTTATAATATATTTTCTTCTTTTCATACTTATTTCATTTTTTGTTCTATATTTATTTCTTTTCCAATATGTAGTAGTATTTATACTTGTGGATAAAACAATTGAACAATATAGATTATAAAACCAATACTCAATACTTACACTTTTATTATTATTTTATTATTTTTTCTGTATTTATTTCTTTATATATGTATAATATTATTTATTATACATTTCCTTCCTTTCATGTTTATTTTATTTTTCATTCTATGTTTAATTTCCTTATATGTATATAATATTATTTGATACATAAATTTATATATATATTTATAAAATTTTTCCAATCCTCTCCTATGAAAGGATGTAAACGAAAAATGATTACAGTTCAAAGTGTAAGCTACTTTGTTAATATTTTTTTGAAGTCTCGAGGAATGATTCCTCGGGTATAATTGGGGGTTCGTTTAAATTCCTTTTGGACCTAAGGCGAAGTTTTCTTTAAATATTTCCTATAATTAGTCAAGTAACCAAGCTCCTCGATCGAGTCATTTCCCTTTGCCGTGTTTTTGATACGAAGGGACCCCAGCGTGAAATTCTGCTACCCATACTGTTTATAGTTAATTAAATGAGAAAATTAAGCATCGACTTCCAAGGCGGGGTAAATATATGGTGCAGCTTTTGCCGAGAAAAAATTAAATGTAGAGGGTGTGTTTCTTATGTAGTTCGGTGTAATTGGCGTTTCGTGAGTGCTTAAGCACGCTCCTGGTTGATTTTTCAATTCGAAGAAGATTTTTGATAATTATTTTAAAGATAATATTTAAGGGACATACAATTTGAGGATAATTGCATTACATGATTGAAAAATTAGTAAGGAAAATACCGTTTGAAGTAATTACATTATACATGTGTGTATTTTAATATTTTTTCTAAATTAATTTTTATTCGCAATTTTATTTCATTCTTTTGTATATTTTGCTTATGATTCATATTGATTTAATTAAGTTCAGTTTTATATATTTGAATATGAAAAGAAAAATTATTAGGAACGAGAAAAATATAGAAAGTATGAAAATAAAAATAGAAAAATATTATGAAAGTATCATAATTATCAATACGTATTTTCTTTGAATAATTTCGAATTCTATTCGGTATTAACAATAATATAATATAACATCAAACAATATAATACCATTTAAGAAAATTAGAATTCAGATAAAATTTGTCTTTGTAAGGGTGTATAATTATAAAAATAAAAATTATCATTTTGGATAATAGAAAATTAAAAATATTATTATATTTGTTACGTTAATTGTTTGTTAATAATTAACAAAATGTTCGAAAAATTTTTACCATTAAAAATGTATTGTAATAGATGTCTTATCCGGAATTTAAATTTTGCAATAAACAGTAGACGTCTGCTCAAATTTCAATCATTTATGCAAGGCTGTTGAATTATAAAAGTTGGTAATTACGTGTATAGTACCAAAAATCATGAAACATCTCTTCCAGTTTTCAAATTTTTACAGTCAATCCTCTCCAGTTAAAAATTCTTATTTTAATTCAGATTTGATATTCAATGCTTCAAAATTTAGAAGATCATCTTATACATCTGAATATTGAATTATTTGATTTAATTTAATATTGAATGAAAATATTTATTTTATAATTTATAAATTCTGTATTATTTATTAATTCTTGTTAATAAAATATATTCTACATATAAAAATAATTCACAACATAAAATATACACTAACAGAACACATTAGAAAAGAAATTACGTTAATATTTAATTATTTATATATTAAAATTAAAAGAAATAATCCAAATATTTTATGAAACCTTTCTATTTTATAAAATCCAAATTAAACAACTGTTATATGGGAAAAAACAAAAAATATATTTTGCCCGTAGAATTTGGTATTCCAAATTCGTTATTTCTTCTGAGAGAAATTTGTAATTCAAGCATGTAATATTATAAATTGAGGATTATTAGTAAACAGAAAAGAAGCTTTCATGAAATATTAAAAATAAGTGTCGAAAAACTTAAAGCATGAAAAATTAATAATAAAAGGAATTAAAGTATTAAAAATATTTCAATAAAATCGTAATATTACAAATTATTAAAACGCAAATTTGTACGCTTGTTATCACTCTTCGAACTCTTAAATCAGTTTGACACCGACGTGTCACGCTGTCCTTCATCACACCCATTCAATCTGAATTTAACTACTTTCGATAATCAATTGTCGAACAAGCAAATAAATTAATAACTGTGACCGTTATATAACTTTACTTGCAGTGAAACATTCACATATCATATAAATACGTGTTTCTTATAAATAATCAATCCAGAAATGCTGAGTTTCAATACCAGTGCTGGAAGGAATTAATAATTCACATTTATTGGTTATTTAACTATTTTTCTATTTTAATAAAATACAGATATTATTATAAATAGTATCTATAAGCTAGAATTCCTGATTAGCATTCTAATTCCAATTTTAAAACTGAAATAAATTCATAATTAATAACGTTGTATAACTATTTTCATATTCTAAATAAATATAACATTTTCGTAGAAAGTAATTCATAAATTAGTATTTATAAACAGTTTTGGTAGATTCCCTTTCTGCATTTCATACAAATTAACAGTGAATACTTTTTATTTTCGTATTGTAACAAAATACATACTCCCACATAAATATAACATCCTAAAAATAATAATAAAATAATATTTGTAAATATTTTCATTAGATTCCAAAACTAATATTGAAATAAATAATTAAAAATACTTTACAACTATTCTTACATTACAATAAAATAAATTTCCTAAAATATATTCCAAATAAATATAATTTTGTTGCCAAAAATATTAAAAAAAGCAAGTATATAATAAATATCATTATAACTACTTTCATGCTATAATAAAATATGCATAAATGTGAGAATCCTACATAAGTATAATATTCACATAATTCACAAATATTTTCACTCGACTCCTTTGGTAAACCAGAAATAAATTAATAACAAACAATCTCATATATCACAATAAAATTTTTGTAAATAGTAATTTATAAATAGTTAATTTTAATTTCTTTTAATTTAATTTCAATAATTAAATA
>NW_016912859.1:60826-82543 GCF_001483705.2 Eufriesea mexicana
GTAATTTATATTAGCACAAAAATGGTTTATGGTTTACAAACACCACAATTTGCCACAAATAGCACCATTGTTAAATATTTTCACTCAGTTCCAACCGAAACCAAAAAGTAAAGCACACGAGCAATCAGCTGGATTACATAACTCTTACAAAATCCCAAGAAAACACACCGATCCTTACCCAAATGTAACACTCGAGTAACCGATCCACATTCACTCGGCAACCCATATATTTCCATCGCCATGAGTAAAAGGAGTAGAACAAAATAGAACGTCCAGTCTCCCCACCACACCTCATCCCAAATTCCCTAGCATAACATTTGTCCGAGCAGCCGAAAAGAACATCGGCCAAACATCCACCTACCTAAAATCGCATTCACACCAAATATCCAAATACTCGCGGGAATTCCATCGCGCACGTATACCCCATCTTCGCGATATCTCTTGCAATCCGACCCGCGATACGAATAACGATGACGCCGGATCTCGAGTACGCCTGTTCCGCGCTTCTACTCTGGTGAAATGGAAAGTTATTTTCTCGTATGACGCAAGGGCCACCTGTTTCGATGCCGCTGGACGCTTTTTAGCCGCTGCAAGGGTTCTTTTTGCCACTGGCTGGCCCCGCGGTACCACACATCTGGAACCGGTTTTTAGCCTGGAATCTTTTTAGCCTGGAACGCAGACGAGCCTCGAAGCTCCTCGAACCTTCTCGTTCCTACCACGGATCCTGATTTTCAGACCGGATTTTTCTCCACTCTCTTCTCTCTCTTTTCTGCAATTTCACGGATCAGACTGAAGGGACAGAAGGGGAATGGAAGATTGCTTTCGCGAGGGATTTGTTAGTGTTGGGAAAATTGAATAATCGACTGACATTGCGTTGAACAAGATGAAATTTTGATAATGACTCTTTCTTCGAGCAAAGCGACATCTGCTGATCAAAATTTTTCTTTTCTTTTTCGAATTTTGTGGATGAGATTGATGAGAGAGAGGGGAATGGAGGATTGATTTTACTAGGGATTTGTTAGTGTTGGGAAAATTGAATAATCGACTCACAAGATGAAATTTTGCTAATGATTCCTTCGAGCAAAGCGACATCTGCTGATCAAAATTTTTCTTTTCTTTTTGGAATTTTGTGGATGAGATTGGAGAGAGAGAGGGGAATGGAGGATTGATTTTACTAGGGATTTGTTAGTGTTAGGAAAATTGAATAATTGATTGGCATCGAAACTTTCTCTGTACAAAGCGACAATTACTAATAAAAATAGAACAAAAGTGAGCCAGTCACGAAAAGGTATATAGATGGCGTGAGCGTTACAATTTTAACACTAGAACTACCAAGGAAAAGGAAATAACTTGTCGTAGAATTTGTAATTGTAATGTAAACATTAAGATTAAATCTCTAATTTGATATCAGGCGATGAAAATTTTCAAAAAATAAAATAAAATCATTTGTGAGTTATTATAGGTTAGGAGTCAATGAAGGTCAACCCTTTTTCACTCAAAATTCGACATTCTTCCATATTTCTATGTAAAAAATATAGCATTTCATTAAAAAGAACAAAGCTAACCTTCAAATTTCAAAACCTCTTTAACCTATAAAATAAATAAATACAGTAAATAATGTATCTCTTCAAACTATGCAACTTTTGTATACAAAATTTTTCTCTGCATCGCATATTTTGGAAACTATAGAGGTGTGCAAAATGCGTGGACCACCCTGTATAATGGACCAATCTTGTCCAACAGGTGACAGCAATAAACAATAGTCCAGCACGAGCCATCTCAATAATTTAGATACCTTGATCATGCATGTACAGTGCTTCAATGGCCGAATAACCAGGAAAATCATATATTAACGCGTGAGTCAACGAAATTTCAGTATGCTAAAGAACGCATATCTAAAGAATATATGACACCGTTATTTTTGTCAGTGAGAGTAAATTTAATGTTTATGGTTGCGAATTAAATTCGAAACATTTACAGCTCACGTAATGGCGTGGAGGTGTTTCTTCGCGCAGAGTGAGAGAATTAGTATCTATCGACAGTATTCTGGGTAAAAATAAATATTTCAGTATCTCGAAATACTTTTAAAAGAAGCACTTCAAAAATAGGGTCGAACAACAGCTTCAATTATGGAAACAACAAACAATTACGGTAGTCTCCATAGCAATATCTGCAACAGGCTTCATATCGACAAAATTCCTACCTTTATCGACGATAGACTTACACCCACAAATACACACAACATATAAAAGCTAGATTCTGGAAACAGCAATTATAGTCGGGAAAACAGTACAACAGTGAAGGAAATGTACGTAGCATGGAATAAATCTCGACATATATAATAAAACACACAAAAGTGAGGAATCAAAACAAGAATAAATGTAATAAAATATAAGAAAAGTATAAAAAGTATAAGATATAATTATAATAATAAATGTAGTAGAATATAAAAACATATAATGAAATATAATAATAACAAAGATAATATAATATAGAAAATATAAAATATAATCACAATAATAAACGTAGTAAAATATAAAAACATATAATAAAATATAATAATAACGAATATAAAATAATGATAGTGATTCGCGACACCAGTTAACGCTAGTGGTATACTACGTAAAACGTATATTTATTGTCTCTGTCTGAGCAAAGGGAATGTTTCACAACGTGCGTGAGATTATCATTGAGATAATCATATTATAATTGCATCAAGTCTCGTTATTATACTTGCTTATATTACTAAATATATTTCATTCAATTCTGACCAGGAAATATAATAAAATATAGTAATTATTTCCGCGATTGAATTAAAATATCAATAATAAAAATTCCTACGATCTTGCTGTACTACGCGCTGCTCAGCAGAGTCCCGAGCCCATCCGACTCTCCCCACCCCAGCGCCATTAAACATCTCCCCACTCCTGCGACGCGTGGCGCAGCCAACAGTGTCGTCGCGGTAAAATAAAAATCCCCACGGTAAACAGCGACAGCGTGGATAGAGAGCAATAATTAAATAAACCATCGGTTTGTTCATTGGTTGCGGTTTCCGATAATAACACACAACCCCTTTCAACCCTTCTCACCCCCTCGCCGGATTAATTTATTTCCCGTTCTTCTTTGTTCCGTTTAATCACATTTCGGCGGGCTCGAAACACGTCCGTAGGAAAAACAGCATTTTCGAGCAGGCACACGCCGATAAATTGGGTCCCGTCGATGATCGTGGACGCCGGGGATCAAATATTTATAACGCGTACGCGTTTACTATTTCGCCTGTCGCGCGCCCCCGTCGTTATTTAGGTTGCTCTCGTGCTCGCGTATATCGATTCCAGCCTATCGAATTGGCGACGTGCAATTGCCGTATCGGCCCGTCCGAATTATCAGTTTCGATTCGACAAAGCGACAAACCCGCGGAAATGGGCTGTAGTTTGTTTTAGTACTCGATCGGTGTTTTATTTTCTTCTTTTTTTTCCCCCTTTTATTTTTTTTTTTCTGTTTTTGATTTTCGAGGATTATTTTAGGGGATTGGATTCATCGATGAGGAGGTACGCTTTTGTTGCTCGAATAAATTCAGCGGTGTCGGAGACTTTCGAGTTAACCCTCTGGTTTATTGGGAATTTTATTTGCTTCTGAGAAATGGGAATTATGATGCATTATTTATTGTTCTTTTGTTAATCAATTGCGAAAGGCATCAGAGGATTTTCAATTAAAATGTGAAGGAGAAATTTATTTTTGAATGTAATTACAATACTACACACCTGTACTTTGAACACCTATAACTTCGTTAATTGTACGAATTCAAAGAAATCCTTCTACATAGACATTTTCGAAAGCATATACTTTAATAAAATGTAAAAAAAATTGATCTTTTTAAGTCGGATTACAAGAATATACCTCCTTACAACATTGTCACGACTTAAATTCCATGTCGAATGTTAGTTAGGAAGGGTAGTAGATCTCCAAGAAATGCAGTATATCTTTTTTCTCCGTCGAGAGTGAGTGAGATAGCGGCACGTGACAGGGCACAGGGGACATGTTTGTATACGTTTGTATATGTTAGGTAGGCAAGGCTGGAGACTCCACGAAGTCGATTCGAAGAACTGGTGGGGATATTGGATGTCCAAGCAAAAACTCAGCCAACTTCTAAGTCGCCATTGTCTAGCTGTTACTCCCAGGTCCATCGATAGCCTTCTTTATTTACTGTTAAAATCATCACCTAACATTGCCGGGAATTTCTCTGTGCATTTGTGAAAGGAATCTTTATTTTTGATGGCATCACCCTGCATCGGGATCTATTTTTGCTTCGAGGAAAATTGATAAGCTGGATGGTTTCTCCAAGTTAAGCTGAATGACGCAATAGACTGGTGTCGTAGAGCAATTGCGACCATCATTCTCACCTTCGCCGCTAGATGGATTTCGACTTCGAGGACTTTCTCGCAAGTTCTCGAAAGATCTCCAATTCCCATATATATAACTATATATATTACTGTATATATAACTTCCCGACTTCCTTGAACTACTTGTAAAACTACAATTGTAAAAATTGAATGAAAATTGACAGTTAGTACATTTTGAATATAACCGCTAATTAGAAGATACTGTATGTAGCGACCAAGTTCATACCCTGGCCAATAGATGGATTCCTACTTGATGGAGGTTCGAGGACTTTCTCGCAAGTCCTCGGTGAAGCCTCGACCTATATGCGTTTAGAGTTGTTTTGCGTTGTCTTTTCTATTTATATATATATATATCACTTACGGTTCAAGCAACCATACATAAACGATACACATAGTTACTATAATACATATTTATCACGAAACGATGGAATATTTTTAACTGATTCGTATTAGTATTAACCATATGCGCATTCTAGGCGACCCTCAGTCGCCATTTTGTTGAATTCCAAAGATCTGTAGCGACCAACGTTCACACCCTCGCCGCTAGATGGAAAACGGAGGTTTGGGGTTTCTCGCAAGTCCTCGGTAAAGCCTCGACCTCCCATAAATAGAAGTTCCTGTGCTACCCAAGTATCCCGGTCTAAGGCAGGGCCTGCTAGGGTAGCCTTACTTTGATGAGTCCGCTAGCAGGCCCCGGACGAAATGCATCCCTTCCTTTTCCTTTCGTCCCTTCTAGCACCATTGTCACGGAGGGGATACCTGCAACGTGCGGACTTTCAACGACCGGGGTGGGGGGAAAAAAACAGAGCCTATGGAAACTTTACTGATGGATTCGGTTGGGCCCCTTTCTGTAATCTACCGTGCAGCACGGCGTCACAGAAAACTCTCTAGCCCCTGGTTATAGAAATTTAAAAAATGAATAAGAGTAGAAGTTCTTATTGAGTATTATCAACCCTGTTGGAACCAGGATTTCAATATACAATACGGGTTCTAGCAACCAGGCTATGTCGGAAAAATACAAGTCGGCGGAGAAGAAGAAACTAAAACTGGCCTTTCGAAAATTTTGTAGAAGCTTATATAATGTTAGTTTTTAATGGAGTAAAGATGACCATTAGCCTTTAGTGAAAGTAGAAATGAGTTAGTTGTCTTTGGACTCTGAAATTGGACTTCGTTTATTAGCTAGGCCCTTCTAGTGACTAAGGGCCAACGAATCGTTAGTCATCCAACAGCAGTGCTGCAACACGCGTCACAGAAAACCTCTAGCCCTGTTTATAGAAATTTAAAAAATAAATAAGAGTAGAAGTCCTTATTGAGTAGTGTTAACCCGATGTTACCACAAATGTTCATTTCCGGATTTTATTTAGCTATACTTATATTTCATACACGTATTAAATACGTGTTCGATATTTATGAAGTATAAGTGAAAATAAAAATATTATGTGATGAGATCGGGTTAATAATACTCAACAAGGACTTCGCGTTCATCTCTGGCTGTCGACTATAGCCGACGTCGACGCTCGACTGTTCGCGTTCATCTCTGGCTATCGACTATAGTCAACGTCGACGCTTGGCTGATCGCGTTCATCTCTGGCTGTCGATTATAGTCGACGCTCGGCTGTTCGCGTTCATCTCTGGCTGTCGACTATAGTCGACGTCGACGTTCAGCTGTTCGCGTTCATCTCTAGCTGTCGACTATAGTCGACGCTCGGCTGTTCGCGTTCATCTCTGGCTATCGACTATAGTCGACGTCGACGCTTGGCTGTTCGCGTTCATCTCTAGCTGTCGACTATAGTCGACGCTCGGCTGTTCGCGTTCATCTCTGGCGGTCGACTATAGTCAACGTCGACGCTTGGCTGTTCGCGTTCATCTCTGGCTGTCGATTATAGTCGACGCTCGGTTGTTTGCGTTCATCTTTGGCTGTCGATTATAGTCGACGTTCGTAACGAAGTGGTTAATTATATTTGAGATTTCTTAATGCTATAAACGGGATTCGTGGTTTTCTGTGACACGTGTTGTACAGTAGACTGCGGAAAGGAGCCCTTCGAACCCTTTAACTTCGGTTCCCGTAGGCTCCATGACAGCAGCCCATTGCATCATTCAGTTTAGGAATGGAACCATCTGGCTTATCAATTTTCCTCGAAGCAAAAATAGATCCCTATGCAGGGTGACGCCATCAACAATAAAGATTCCTCTCACAATTATTAACCCCATCTTACCACAGTTCTTCGTTACCAATGTCGTTAAATAGGAATAAAAAAATGAATGAAGAAAAAATTATGGAAATTACTTAAAATAATTTTTGCGAAAAAGTTAACCCTTTGCACTCGGCGATTCTTTCGTTACAGGAAAATAGTAATTCGAAGACTTTCTGCCATAAGTTCGACGATATTTTTAAAACGGTAAATAAGAAATCGTATGCAATTCAAGACGTAGAATTATTTTATTTCGATATTCCACGCATCGTTGGGTAATTATAAATTTGATATATTAATTATTATCCATCTTTAGAATCTGATTAAATGGCGACTGCAAAGAGTTATGGATGTATAAGTTCTGATTGTTTACAATTGCTGGAATATTTTTGGGCGTTTCCTTTTGTTTGTTTTAGTAGCTGATTTGATGGCTATCTATGGCTGAACAAACGAGAATGAATAACCCTATTAAATATCTTTTAGAAATCGTGATTGAGTATGTTTTGATTATTCTAATTTATCTGGAGAATAGAGCGATAATAATAATGGAGATTACACGTTGCATGAGTATTTCTGACGAATGAAACGAAATAGTATTAGTAAACGATGCTCTTGTCAATGAAAAATTATGACAGTGTTATGACAAGTTGTGACAGTGCGTTATTTGCTTTCATTTTTATGTATGTGAATGGAAGAGTGAAATTATCGTATAAACAAATTTAAAGATGTTTATAATTCTTTTATAATTTTGTAATTTATACATTTCGATCTCAAAATATTTTCCCTTTATAAATGTGTATTGACAGTTGTGCAGGAACTGTACATATTGAGTATTCGATATCAAATATTAATTATGGAATAATATGATATATAACACGTTTAAATACAATTTTAGAAGAATTACAATTTTTATACACAAAATTTTACTCAAATTTCTTCCAAAAATTAAAAAAGTAAATGAAGTAAAAAGTTTATACATTATTATATACAATAATGTAATAAATAAAATAATTAGTGGTTTAAAAGTTATTTTAATTTCATTAGTGTAGAGTGTTGTGGATAGAAATGAATACCAATATCTTCCACATTTTTTAACAATTAATAAATTAATATGTTTAGATAATAATATTTAAATATTAACAACAATTGTAAATAAATTATTAGAAATACAAAGATTGACTCTATCTTGAATATTCTCTTCTCAGTCACCATTTGATAAAATTTCGAAGCTCGATATTCATTAATATGTCACATTTCAGATAATGTAACTGTGTACGAGGTACCGAACTCAACTAATTCTACGTGTTAATTATCATACTACTTCTTGCACACAGCTCAGAAAAATACCGTCAGCTTTGTAACAGAAAATCTTGGAACTCCTATTCTTCTTTAGCCAAAAAGTTGTCAAATGCAAGAAATTAAAAAGAAGAAGGACATATTATCCATTTAATAAAATACTATTAGCCCTAAAGTTGTCACTTTCAAATTCATCTTAACCCTTTGCACTCGAGAGGCAACTCTCAGTCGCCATTTAATCAGATTATAAAAATCGATGTTAATTAACACTAGATTTACGGAACCCGTTATTGGACGGAAGGGTTGCTCCAATTATACGATGGTAACAGATTTAGTTAACTTATATTAACCCATTTGCATCTACGCGCGGAATATTCCGCGAGCCACGACTGTCGTTTATCACCGAGCGCGGAATATTCCGCGAGCCACGACTATCGCCTATCACCGAACGCGGAATATTCCGCGAGCCACGACAGTCGTCTATCACCGAGCGCGGAATATTCCGCGAGCCACGACTGTCGTCTATCACCGAGCGCGGAATAATCCGCGAGCTGCTTTTTTCACTACCAGTTGCTAAATATTCTTCATATGCCTCAGACGGTGGGTTGTCGAAAAAGAGTCCCGTGGAACCCTTCAGCCAGAGTTTTATAGGCCCTATGAGGACCATTGCGTCACTTAACTCAGCTTCGAAAACTGATAAGCTTGATGATTCTCAAAGTAACATAGATCCCTATGCAGGGTGACGCCATCCAAATAAAAACTCTTCTCACAATATATAATTGTTTTTAAATTAAATAATCGTTAAAAAAAAGGCACGTGGTTTCCTTTACCTGTCAATTTGACAGGTGTCCTTAGAAATAGGTATACAGATAGCGTCCGTAAACCTACTGTTAATATATCAAATTTAAAATTGCATATAAATGCGTGCAATATCGAAGTGAAATAATTCTACGTCTTAATTTGCATACGATTTCTTATTTACCATTTTAAAAATATCATGGACTTTATGACAGAAAGTCTTCGAATTATTATTTTTCTGTAACGAAAATATCGTCGACTGCAAAGGGTTAAATTTTGCATAGAAGTTTCTAAAAATTTGAAAATATTGAAAATAAAATTTGATCCAACAAACTTCGCCAAATGCTAATTATTATTAATTCGTGGAAAAAATATTTTTTCAAATTTCGTTATCCAGTTTCAAAATAGGTGAACAGTTGGATTTATACATACGATATATCGATATGTGAATTTCTTTGCTATTTAACGTCGGAAGAGAAAAATACTTCACCTTTTATCGTGTTTGCATATGGAAATCGGTAGGTGACGCGAAAATTCGCGAAATCGATTTCTGTTCGCATTGTTCGCATTGTCGTCGTCGCAGAGACGCTTATCGTCTGTCATGCAAATTTCATATCGAAGAAAAACTTTCCGCTAGCGAACGTCATGCGTCTTCGGCATGGCTGAGGAAGCACGTGCGACACTAGTTGCTTCTTCTCTCAGTCAAGGTCGCGGAACATCCACGCCATCATTCGAGTCCTTTCTCTCTTCCCGCGCGCTGGATTTCTCTTGCTTTTCGCTCCAGTCGCGTCGATCCTCCTCTATCCATTCGCGAAAATATTTCTTTTTCTTCTTATTCTTTTATTTTAGGTTCTTTTAGAATTCTCCACTTGGAGAATTTTTCTTTTTTTTTTTTTTTTAATTTTAATTTTTAGGGGTCCTGTTTTCTCCACATGGAGAATTTCCTATTTCTTTTTATTTATTTCTTTGGTTGTTTTCTTCACGTGGAGAATTTATTTTTCGTCTTTTATTTTAGATTTATTTTATTTTTTCGATTGTTTTCTCCACGTAGAGAATTTACTGTTCTTTTTTATTTTCTTTTTATTTTTTAGGGGTTCTGTTTTCTCCACGTGGAGAATTTCCTTTTTCTTTTAATTTCTTTTTTTGATTGTTTTCTTCACGTGGAGAATTTCTTCTTTTTTTTTTTTTGGTTTTATTTTAGTTTTATCTTTTTTCGTTTGTTTCCTCCATGTGAAGAATTTACGTTTTCTTTTTATTCTTTTTTTTTATTTTTTGTGGGCCCTGTTTTCTGCACGTGGAGAATTTCCTATTTTTTTTTATTTCTTTCCTTGGTTGTTCCTTCGTGTGGACAATTTCTTTTTTTGTCTTTTATTCTAGTTTTATGTTTTTTGGATTGCTTTCTTCACGTGGAGAATTTACTTTTGTTTTTTATTTTCTTCCTTAGTTGTTTCTTTGACATGATAAATTTCCATTTCCTCTTTTATTTTAGTTTTATTTCTCTTGGGTTGTTTCCTCCACATAAGGAACTTTCTTTTGCTATTTTATTTTAGTTTTATTTTTGGGGGATAGTTTTCTCCACATGGAGAATTTCCTCTTTCTTTTTATCTTTTTTCTTGGTTGTTTTCTGCACGTGCAGAATTTTCTTTTTCTCTCTTATTTTTCTCTTATTCTTCTTTATTTCTTTTTCTTGCTTCTACTATTTCTTCCTTTTTCCAACTTTGTTCTTCTTCTTCCGGTTTCTTTCTTCTTTATATATATATATATTTTAATTTTTTCTTGGTTGGTGTTTGCGTTGATGTAAAGGAGTGCGAGAGAGTTTAAGGGCCGTGTCGAGTGGAGTTGTTTCAGGGGTTTTAAGTTGGTACGTGAGTATAAGTGCGTTTGGAGGATTTGGAGGGTACTCGTGGAAGCAAGTTTTCGATGATCTAGAAATTTATAGTTTCTTGGGTATGTATGGAGGATAGAATGGAATTCCGGAATATGTGGAGGATATCGGAGGGAGAGAAATATAGAGAACACAGGTGCAGGACATTTGTGGAAAATGTAAAGAATTTGTGGATGATGTAGGTGTGTGGAAAATTTATAAGGAATTTGGAAGATTTAGAAAATACACAGATCGTGTGTATGGTGTATGGGTAATTTGTGGTAAATGTGCAGAATTTGCAGATAATGTACAAACTTACAAAAATGACATAAAATTTATTGAAATAAAATATATAAATTTTTATCTACTATATAAATACATAATAATGACTATCATATACATTCATATTGAAAATATATACATATACATACTTTACATTCACCATACATATGTGCATACAAATTTATATCTTAGGTATTATATTTTTTATTACATATATATCATGTAATAGTTTGACGTAAAATTTTATGTAAAATTTTTGGAAAATATCCAAAATTTGGAGATAATGTACAAACCTAAAAGAAATTGCATAAAATTTATTGAAATATTATAATACATAAATTTCGTTGTATTATACAATTACACAATAATAATAATAATTATATATATTTACATGAAAAGTATATACATGTACATATACATACTTTGCATTCACCGTATATATACAGATATATATGTATATACAAATTTATATCTTATATATATTGTTGTATTTATTACATATATATTCACGTGCAAATTTATATAATTACACGTACATATATCACGTACAATTCATTCATCACATACTAATGTTACCAAAGATGAATTATCGCGTCGTTCTAAAAATTCTGTAAACGCTTACTGAAGTTCGTGTTGAGTGTGGTACCCGAACAGGTGTGATTAGCATTTAATTATGGAAGTTTATAGAACGTTGATGTTGAGAAACTGAATCGTAGCCATACAGGAAGGATTGTAAATTACCTCGAGGTGAAGTTAGAGTCGTCGATGTCTGAGTGGTTTCTTGTACGGAATTATGAACCGAGAGTTAGGACTGGCTGATTTATGTCGTTTTGACTTTTGCGTGATGTCAATAGACGAGAAGTTTTGAAGTTCATAGTGCCATCTGATTTTTGCTGATCGCTTTGTAACTTTATCCTACCCATGAAAAATTTGTCGGTTTTAATATTTTATTTCTCTAAATTTGCATATTATTGTAATATGTATATACACACATTTTTCTTTTAATTTTTTGAGATTTTTGCCGTTTCTTTTTTTTTTGAATTTTAGGTCATTTTGAATTTCTTGTTTCTTTGCAATACAGTAAGCTTAAATATTTTTTTATTAATATTATAATTATAGTATTATTGTAATAATTATTACAGTTATAGAATATGTATATTTATTGATAATTATTGCAATTATATACAATTTTTGTAATTATATTACAGCAATATTGTAATAATTTTAATTAAAAATACTAATTTTTAAATGTTATATAATGCAGTATAAAATGGTTCAAATTTCAATATTTTTATAATATTTTTCAATCAGAATTGAATAATTTGGTGGAAATAAAATAAATTTGAAGTGGTTATGTATTAGTTATTCTTGGTTTGTAATTTATGTTTGTGTCTTTATTCATTAGCACAATGTTTCTACCGTAAGAAAAATAAGTTGTATAACGTAGAAATGACTCATGCTATGTAAGGCCTTTGATAATATTTGAAACAGCTGCAAAAAATTTTTTGAAACGTTTTATTTTCACATCGTTAAAATAAATATTCTTTTAATTTCGATATTTAATTAAAGATTATTAATCATTAATTTAAAATTATTAATTTAAATATTTAATGCTTTATATTCGAGATTTAAAAGGTTTATATTTACATATAAAAATAATTTTTAGATTTACATATAAAAATAATTTTAGAAGATGTTTATGGAAAACTCAGTTTATTATTGAAAGATAAATAATAATAATCGATTTTTAAAGTACGATAATGAAATTTTGGAAATATTAATTGCCACGTAAAGATATTTCAGAAGGATGTATTAAAAGTTATTATTCGAGTGCCATAATAATTTCGCATATTCGCAATTTTCGAGGTATACAAAGATCCCAAAACTTTGAATTTAATTTTTTTCATGGAATATTCAATCTGCTCCATATTTTCACTACGTACATACTAAATTAAAAAATACTTCCAGAAATATTAAAAGCGAGGACATGGATTTAATTTAAATCCCCAGTTCAAACTCTGACCTCCACTTTTAATAACATTCTTTCAAAGGATATTTTTCCACCGAAAAATTACAAAATTCGTTACGTTGTAGTCGTTCTGCTAATTCCCGCCTCTAATTTCGAATGGCGCATAATCTTGGGTAAAATTCTCCTTTAAAAATATCTTATCACTTTTTTTTATCAACGTCGAATGATTTCACTGTTCCGCGAAACGTTTGTTTACTATAACTTACACTTTCATACCTCACTTAAGAAATTCTTTTTTCACTTTCTGACTAATTTCTAATATAAACACACTAGAAGACTAAAATTATTCGAAGAAAAATTAAGAAGCATAAGAAAAATTAATCCGTGCTACGTCTGGTATAATTTAATTAATATAATCTTCGAGAAAATTCACATTTTTAAAAAGAAATTAGCTATGTGATATTTAACATGTTAAGGGGAGTTCAATTTATGAGAATTTATTAAAAGAAAAACGAAGTATTAATCTTCTGTAATTGTAAGTTACATACTTTTGTATATATGTGTCTCCTAAAATTATTTTCTATCTTTGTTGCTATAGTATGTTGTTTTATCATTAATTAAGAGAACCAATATTATCTGAAGATTTAGGAAAGAAATATTGGCATAGAATTAGGTAAATTAACATTTATTAATATTTCTGTTATTAACTATATACTACAAAAAGGAAAAATAAAGATAGTTATTTTCACCATCTAGAAAAATTGTGTCCATTATGCCATAATTCCCTCATCCAAGTCATTTCTTACTGTTATTATCTTTCAGTTGTTAGGTTATAATTAAAGAATTATTATCTACAGTAGTTTTTGATCATATATTATACAAGCAAATATAATTATAGTGAATCAACAACTTTGGATGGAAAAGCTAATATTATTTGAGAATTATAATTATTATATTAATTATATAATACATGTAATATGAGCATAAAATTATATAAAATAACATTTATCAATATTTAAATTATCAAACGCAGTTTCAAGAAAATTTGTCAAATATTATTATACTTCAGAATAGTATATACATACAATATTAGCTTAAATTTATATAAAATGACATTTCTCAATACTTTAATTATTAAACGCAATTCCAAGAAAATTTGTCAGTTATTTTGATTTATTATCAAAATTAATTCTCCCAAAAAATTAATTTGCGCTATTTACAAAACGGTACAGAACAGAAAAATACAAAAATCAACCATCTTCCATAGCATGTAAAATTCGCGATGTAAAAATACGTAAATCTTTGTCTCCCTTCCTTAGATCCTCTGCAAAACGCGGAAATATCGTTAAACCGCCATTAGAGCGATCGCATCCGTTGAAAGGGGGCCGATGGGATTAATGGAAACAAAAATAACCGATCTCGAGGTCTCGATTCACGCGAGAGAACGATGGTATTTTCGATTCTCATTTTCTTTTCCGTTTTTCATGGGATAATCGATGCGATATGGGTGGAACCGTGAGCTGGATGAAATCCAGACCGCGGCGCGGGCTGATTTTTTCACGTGGGCAGAGAATTATAGTGGGTGGGATGACTAAAAATATGCAGCAGGATGGAGACAGCAGATCGAAGATTCCGGGAGATTTTTGTTGCTGTTCACCGTTGATTATTTTCGTGGATGATTGCATAAGCTGGGGATGGAGATATGGGGGTGGACAATTTTATGGGGCCTTGCTGGTTGCAGGCCTGACCTGTTTCTTGGGGTTCTATTTTCAGGTTTGTGGGAATGTATGGTTTATTCGTTCTTCCTTATGGGGTATGGAAATATATGGAGAGTGTAAGATATACGTATATAATAAAATTATTAAAATTGTGTTACTAATTACGTTAACAGTGTAACTTGCACACATTCAAATATGATCTATTGGATGAGTATTTTCTTGTAAAGGTAATCAAGAAGATAATATAATTTGTCTAATGCTTTCTGAATCAAATTATAAATTAGTTGCGAGGATAAATAAAAAGTGGAAAAAAGAAACTAATTATATTAATGCTATATTGTGTAATATTTACATATTTACATGACAATTATATTACATTTACATCATTTGAATTATATTCTGTGTTTATTTTTATTTTGTTTATTTATACTTTTTATTGTGATTATGTATTTATTTGTATAATTTATGTTTTATACTTATATCTTTAATCACATAGGGTATGAGTATATTTATAGGTCACAATACGAGTGCAAAATAGTTTATATAATTCTGTCTTAATCAAGTTATAAAAATGATAATTCTTTACACATAAAATTAAAAAAAAATTATAGTTATATACTCATAAAATTAAAAAAATTATATTTCTGTGCTCATTCCTATACTTTGTCCTTATGGGATATGGAAATATATGGGGAGTGTAAGATATACGTATATAATAGAATTATCAAAATTATGTTACTAATTATGTTAATAGTGTAACTTGCACACATTCAAATATGATGTATTGGATGAGTATTTTCTTGTAAAGGTAATCAAGGGGATAATATAATTTGTCTAATGTTTTCCGAATCAAATTATAAATTAACTATGAGGATAAATAAAAAGTGGAAAGAAGAAACTAATTATATTAATGATATATTAATAAATGTGTAGTATATTAATGATAATTGTGTAATATTTACATATTTACATGACAATTATATTACAGTTACATCATTTGAATTATATTTAGTATTTATTCGCATTTTGTTCATCATATATTTTGTTTATTTACACATTTTATTGTGATTATATATTTATTTGTATAATTTATATTTTATACTTATATCTTTAATCAATCAGGGTATGAGTTTATTTATCACAGTATTAGTGCAAAATATGTTATATAGTTCTATCTTAATAAAATTATAAAAATGATAATTTTTTATTCATAAAATTTAAAAAATTATAGTCCTATACTCATAAAATTAAAAAAATTATATTTCTGTACTTATTGTACTATTATTATAAATTACGAGTATTATAAGACGTCGTTGAACATGTATAAATATCTGAAAGATTAAAATCTGAAGAGTATAGAATTATAGGCAAGAGAATATATACATATGCACATTACATGTAAATATAAATATAGAAGAAGTGTACATAGTTGAATTATTTACTTAAATAATTGTTTTTGCTAGTCGTGATTTTTCTTTCCATTTTTATTTTATATTTATTCACTTCATAGCTTTTAATCGATACACAATTACCTTATTACATCGCTCATAATTGTCCCTTATATAACGAAAAACAGTCTAACGTCAACCTTCACGGAGACATTTTTTTTTCAAGAATTTTCTTACAATTTTTTTCGAAAAATGTTCGAACACGGTTAAACACGTATATTTGTAAATTATGACATTTGACTTTGACATTTTGTTCCTCTTTTTTCCATAATTTTTTAAATATTTTCCTTCTCATACCGATATTTAAATAATACTTTAGCAAATGAAAATAGAATAAGATACGGAATTTAATTTCCTCCTAATGAATTCCTTAATTGAGTTTTTATTTTTACCTTTCATTTATAGAAATTCCTTACGAAGTTTTGCCAATTTGTATTTCATGCGTTTGATGCACGTATTATTGCGTATGGCGTCTATTGTCTGTATGCAAAATTCGAGACAGATCTCATAAGACAGCTGTTGCAACCAGGTAGACAGGTAGCAATTGCCCTATCTGAGCATTCCAACGTTGTCAGTCTCTTGAATCGCTACTATATACCGGGTGACTTTAAAACCCGAATAAGAATGGAATATTTCCCATAGGATTATTTATGGAGTGGAAGCTTTCACGAAATAAATTTTTTCCGATTTTAAATCGCAAATTTTGCAAATTGCAAAAATTTAGCGATAAAATAATTATTATAGGTTCCTGGAATGTTTGACAAGTTTCTGACACAGAGTAATGTAATTTCATCGAAAATTTTCACGAAATAAATTTTGTCCGATTTTACATCTACAAATTTTAGACCATTTTCGCATATCTTGAGAAATTCCAAAAATGTAGCGATAAAATAATCATTATAGGTTCCTGGAACGTTTAACAAGATTCTGACGCAGAGTGATCCAATTTCATCGAAGTTCTGTCAAATGCAATTCATATTAAAATTATGCACATACATAAGTATTTATTATAACGAAATATATGTACATATTTTCCTTTATTAACGTTATTTTCATCTCTATATTGGTTTTCGAAGAATTTAGTAACAATATTTGAATAACGAATGATATTCGTGTCTACGAATATTTGCGTTAGACTAGAACTGATACAAAATTTTCACATTAATTTATAGCTCAGGTAAATATATTTAACATAGAATGATACAAATGAAAATGTGTCGATTTGAAAAAAACACCTCTTTTCTTGAGTAATATATACCTACTCGTAATCATAAAATGATCAGAAAAGCAAAGAAAAGAACAGCAATATCTCGTTCAATTGATAATTCAAATCATCACCATGCAATCGCACATCAAGTAAATAAAATTTATTTAATATGCAATATTAATTCGATATAATAAATTAATATAATAATAACAATGTAAATATAAATATAAATATAATATAATAATAATATAATAAATTAATATTAATTCGATGATATAAATTAAAATATTAGATTGAAATTATCCAGATTGAAAATATAATTTTTGTAAAATTGAATCGATACCTGTCTTTGTATCAATGTCGTTAATAATATATTTGGAAAAGAAGAGTAGTTGTTTTTAGAGCCATCCTGTATGCATCTTGCTCACTATACTTACATAAGATCAGCTTGGCGTGTAATATGCAGATTAACACAGACTGCGACAGGCTTGAACTTTTTAAAATAAAAGTGGACGTGTTTGTTCCGCATGCTAATAATAAAGTTTGCATCTGTGTAATTAATGTATTACATTGTTTTTATCTTCCCATACATCTAATGTTTTTTACCTGGTGTCACCTTCAGATGTTATTTCAATTAATCACGAGCTACTTTGTGTAGTTTGATTGCATCAAGATGCTATTAATCACTCTAATGTAATTAAACAATAATTATCGTATTTTTAACAATTTTCCAATATTCTCAAATGATTTATGCGCACTTTCGCGAGAAGATCGCCTACTTTTTATTCGCGAAGTTACGGGGAACCATGTTTTTCGTTATACTTTATTTTCTTACTGGCACTCCTGGTCTCTTTAGAAAATTAAAGAGTGACTTTTTCTTTATTCTTTATGCGAGAAACTTTTTATTTCGCGTTTCTTGCTCCAATTCCTTTTGTGGAAGGGGAAATAGTTCTTTTGAAAAAATTAACGAGTGGCCTTTTTTTTTCATTCAATCAATAAGAAATTCTTTATTTTGTACTTATTTCTTTGTCTTGGGAATTATTTCACGAAAGAATTCCTGTTCCGAGATATTTCCTATAATTGTTATATTAAAATGTGAATAAATTTGTAATTTTAATCAAATTTGGATTTGGTAAAGACGATTTCTGCTATTTTGAATTGTAATCCATTTTTCTTTATTTCGAAATTTTATAAAACTCGAACTGACTGCCTAAATAATTATCAAGAAATATTATCAGGACAAATCTATTCAAATTTTAGATGATCACACACATCCCAATTCTATCAAATCTCCAATACGAGTGCGTAGTTGCATAGAATTAACCATGTGAAATTCTTATTCTCACTAAAATATTACTTTTGTTACCCAAATATTAAAAATCAATAAAATAGTGAAAATAATAAATAATGTACATAGTAATAAATAAAAAAAGTAAACAGTAAATAATAGTGAGTGAAGAAATAATAAATAATAATAATTTAAAAATAGTAAATAATAAATAAAGTTTTTAAATACTTAATAATAATAATTCCAGAAATAATAAATAATAAATATTAAATAATAATAATTCCAGAAGTAATAAAACCTCTTTCCTTACAATATCGTGTATGATGAATTAGAAAAGGAGCCGGATAAAAGTTAAAGGGTGGGTATAATAAAATTCGCCATATCTCAACAGATGTTAAAGATTTTATTCTATAAACACAAGAGAGAGCACGTCCAACGGGGTACGTTTCTTTTCGACACTTAGCCCAGAATTTTTGTGTTTTCCTTCACAGTGGGAAAAACTCTCCCACTACATCTAGACTCAGTCGAGTACAGATGCAGATGTGTCTTAGAAGAAGTCAGTTAGTCTCTCGAAAGAAGCACTAAAAGAAACATATACTTTCCTTGAGAAATAAAAGACTAAGACCCTATAAGAGTTTTCGCGATCAACGCTCATTGGAGTTACAAGCCGTGGTGGCGCTAGTGAGTTAGTCCTTAGCGGACGGAGCGGTCTTGAGTGAACCGTACCGTGGGGCCTAGCCACTGCCGCGATAGTCATTCAAAACTATCAGCGCTCATTTCTACTTAACCACTTGCGCTGGAAAGACGTGTCACGCACGTGGTAATGCTTTTGCCACAGAATTGCCAACGACGTGGTACACACGTCGTTAGCCAATTGTTACAGAAACACTGAACCGTTCTGGCACACGCGTCTGTGAATTTCTTGCCACCGCATGTGGTTAAACGTGATTTTCGTTCACAACGACACTGTTAATAAGGACATAAAACAGTCCACTACTTAACTTGGGATATGCGGTCCTAGGACCGCAACAGCGGCCGCATATATGTCCCTGTTATTTAATTGGTTCAGTTTTTGAAATTTATTTAGGGACAGAATATTAGGGTATACCTATATTTAGGTATAGAGCATCATTTGGGATTTTTAAATATTTGTGGTTTGTGGAAAACATTAATTTTATTATGCATTTTTATTATTTAGTTTATACATGTGCCTATGATTATGAAAGTGGTCCGAGTCACTTATATTTGCTTTTGAAATATTAAAAGCTTCGGCCATTAAATACGTTATAAATTATAAAATTAATTGCGATAAAGCTACAAACTCAATGATTAAAAACTACGAACTCAACGATTCAGTTCTTCACTGTTTTGTAGAAAATAAATATATTTTATCGTAATATAAATGAATGCAACACGAAATAAATAATAAAATCGTTTCTCTTAAGTCGATCACTTAGACCACTTTCATAATTATAGGCACATATGTGTTTCTGGACCATAGCAACGCGTTTACGTGAGACACATTTGAGTCCCTCGGCCCTATCAGTTGTCGAACGCATACATGAGTTCCTCGGTCAAATTAATGGTTTTCATTGAACGTATATATACGTCAGTCGTCCACAAAGCGTTAATAAAATTTACTTTCGGAATATTTTCATCGTTTCATGCAATACATATGTGATTATACGATCATAATCGAGTTTGACTTGTCAAATTCTTTATCCGTGTCTATCCAATCGACGTCCTGATTATTATAAGCGGATTTCAGCCTGTTCGTGATAGTGGTCAACGCAAAGATCATAGGATAAGAGATTAAGAAATTCACAGAAATTCACGTGTAATAACTGTGTGCACGTCCCTTTACCGATGCAAAGGATTTGCTCTAACGAGATTCATTTGCTCATGCACCGGAATAACGCGGAAAGAGGGAGAATTCGAACATAAAAGCGAATAATAGGATCTTATTTAATACTTAAACGGACAGTGAATCCGCAGGTCTGAGTTTCATTTAACGAATCTCTCGAGAGGGGTTTATATGCGAAGACTTCTTCTCTGCGAGGCTTCAGGAATGTTTGGTAAGTAGAGAGGCTCCTGTCGGCAGGATCTAGATGGTTGCATGTGTAGAATATGTGTGGTCCACCCATCAAGGATTTTACGATGGTCTCGTTATCTACGGGTTTCGGTGGAACCTTTCTGCTAAAAGAGGTTTCCTGGACGAAGGGATCAGGTACAAGGTTAATGGCTGAGTAGGTTCGTTGACCCATTTTCTTCCTGATTGCAGAGGGAAAGTGAAAAATACAGTTTTACCAAATTTCGTTATTTTTAATCCGAGTATCACACTTTGTCATACTTATGGGGGCATTTTTGTGATCCGACCTATAAGAATCGACGTTTTTCAGATTTTTATCTGAGGAAACCATGGTACTTTTTGGTACGCAGTTTCTACACTCAGATTTATTTATGCTTAACACTAAACGTGTACCAAGCTGGGTCAAATGACTCTTTTCAAAATTTACTTTATAATCGCATATTTATTGTCATTTCTTCCGCTCATTTGACTTTCTGTAAATTTTTATGCTATCTGATTGTTTAATTTCTCGCTGTCCGCTTTTCTCTTAACTTATTTTTTATCACGAAACATTCGTTGCGTATCATATGTACCACGAGGGATCATTTGACCCTTCACGAAAATTACGTATTTTTCTAAAGTTCTTCAGCTGGAACCTTGGTTCTGGACTCAGATACACTTCGAAAGTTATAGTTTCATTAATCTGAATCTGATTTGTGTGTTTGGTTTCGACGTGAGACCTTGAACAATCGGTCAGTGAGACAGTTATTGGAAAGAATTCGAAACATAAGTGAAGAGAGTTGAGACAGGGAAAATTCTAAATCTGAAGATGAACCAAGTGAACGAGGGAATGATTTTCCAGACAGTGAGGAAAGTCAGCATGGTTATGGTGTCTGATTCACGATACCAAGTTCGAAATATAAATGCGTCTGTATATCGTCAATAGGTCGACCGCAATTGGCGACGGTTAATGACGACCCAAATCTCTTGAGGAACTTGTGTTTTTAGTGGACTGTATATTTTGTAATTGTTCCGGTTAACTCCTCTGACCTCTTCGAATGTTATTTGCTGACTGACTGGTACTGACCTAACTAACTTGTGCGATGCACGATCTTTCGGAGCCCATGGTTTCCAAAGGGAAATCGGTTTTCCCATTGGTGGTTGACAGGACCGAGAGTGGGCCCTCG
>NW_016912859.1:82622-84501 GCF_001483705.2 Eufriesea mexicana
GCCTCGTGTCCGGTGACCCGAGGGAAATAAAGAATTGTTTGAAAATGCATTGAAAATGAAGATAGAAAGGACACGGAACTCGAACTAAAACAACAATTAGAATCTGGCTGCCAGAAGACCCTAACGGTCTTCTGGGTCTATTCTAACCAAGGGACGAACAAAATACCGGCACGACATTCCAAGGTTTAACAGCGTCAAAATCAGAAACAATGGAAAGCGAGAATTATTGAAAATTGTGGAAATTGTATAATCTTAGGTAAAGCCTGTATTATAACCAAAATTACACTCGCACACATGTTCTTACACCTAATATATTTTTACAACTTGATATATTTTCAATGTTACAATTCTAGTATAGTCTCATAAGTTCTTCAAAATTTGGGTATATATTATACTTTCTCAACAGTCGAATGAATTATTAAAGAGGTATCTTGTAATTTGACCAATAAACGTCTATTCCTTTGGGATCTTTCTCTAAGAAAACCATTATATGTTTTAATATACAGTTTTCGGACTCGGATTTATTTGTACTTATTCCTTTGAGTTATAACTCCTTAACACCCCTTAACAAATTTATCTCCATATTTTATATAATTAAATAAAACAATTTACATATCACGAAATCTCAACCAATATTTGCATAATGCAATTAAAAGTTATATTTATTCCAATCGTAAATTGTAATTCTGCTTTTGCATCTTCCTTTCCTTATTATTTTCACTTTAACAGAGACGTTAACATAGATTGAAATTTAACCTAGATTCGAATAATATTTGCATAAAATATTTATTTATAAAAATCAAGCTCAAGCTCTGTTTCACCGTCATGGAAAAATAAATTGTACGTCTAGATCGAAAACGAAGATATGTACGACAATACGAATATTTGTATACTAAATTATGCAGTATCGTAACAGCCGTAATACCCCCCGGTGCACGTGGTAATGCCTAGCGATACCAATAACTTAAATAATACTTGGATCTGTTCAGACCGACGAATACGAAGTGTGTCTCGATTGGAACAAAGAAAATCTGCATGACAAGGATATCAGGCAAACAAGACCCTTCCAATGAATTTAACATAAATTCCTTGGGTGGAAGCACGCGTCGGAGGCTGGGATTAATTCATTCTTCGAAAATGGCTGTCAGTGGCGCGGCGTCGCCGGCTGGATAGAGGGCAGCAGCGTCGGTCTCCCTCAAAATTGCAGGCTTAGAAGCCAGTTCACGTTCACGAGGCGTGCCAGCTCTATTTTCTCGCCGATCGAACGTCCAATGGAGTGCTCGTAATTCACGTCGCGGTGAATTAATTAATTAAATCGGCCTGCTTGTGCCGGGTCTGATCGATACCGAAAATTATGCGGCTCGATGTATGACCGGGTTCCTCCATGCTCGTTGACGACTTTCTCCAGGGACATCGTTCGTTGTAATGTCCTTCTGCTCGTCAAGAGCGATTCTTGTCTCGTTCAGAACCAGTCTGATTGGTGTAATTGATAGTTCGAATACAGGTGACGTTGCTTGCTCGGTTCTCGAACTTTGGACACAGTCATCGGCCTTCCGAAGAGATTTAACCCCTTGACTACGGCAGATTTTGATACGCAACGGTCGTATCATACGGCTGGAATTGAGTTACGATGTGCGCCATTTTTGGGGAAACAAGCGCCCTCCGTGTCAGAAAGCTAAACTACGCCGAGCGCCTATAGGCGCCCTCCGTGTCACCATTGGCGTCCTACGTGTCACAAACGCAAAATTTCTAAGCGCCCATAGGCGCCCTCCGGCTCACAAACGCAGAATTGCCTATGGGCACCCTCCGTGTCACAAGCCCAAAATTTCTAAGCGCTTATAGGCGCCCTCCGTGTCACAAACGCAAAATTTCTAAGCGC
>NW_016912859.1:86943-114542 GCF_001483705.2 Eufriesea mexicana
CGTGTCACAAACGCAAAATTTCTAAGCGCTTATGGGCGCCCTCCGTGTCACAAACGAAAAATTTCTAAGCGCCCATAGGCGCCCTCCGTGTCACAAACGAAAAATTTCTAAGCGCCCATAGGCGTCTTACGTGTCACAAACGCAAAATTTCTAAGCGCTTATGGGCGCCCTCCGTGTCACAAAAGCAAAATTTCTAAGCGCCCATAGGCGCCCTCCGTCTCACAAACGCAGAATTGCCTATGGGCACCCTCCGTGTCACAAGCCCAAAATTTCTAAGCGCTTATAGGCGCCCTCCGTGTCACAAACGCAAAATTTCTAAGCGCCTATAGGCGCCCTCCGTGTTATAAACGCAGAATTGCCTATGGGCGCTCTCTGTGTCACAAACGCAAAATTTCTAAGCTCCCATAGGCACTCTCCGTGTCACAAACACAGAATTTCCGAGCGCCCATAGGCGCCCACCGTGTCACAATCCTAAAATTTCTAAGCGCCCATAGGCGCCCTCCGTGTCACAAACGCAACATTTCTACGCTCCCATAGGCCCTCTCCGTGTCACAAACGCAAAATTTCTAAGCGCCTATAGGTGCCCACAGTAGCCAAGGAGTTAATAGGGTATTTAGGGATTTTTTTAAATGGAATTGCTGGGTTTATGGCTGCTCGGGCCGGTGGAAATGGGATTGCTGATTTATTATCGATATTTTTGTCCAGTTGTGGGTGCATGGAAATTTAAGAGGAGTATTTGGAACGGAAAAGTAAATTGAATGTGGTCATTATTATGATTTGGTGGTTATACGTTGCGTTTTCAGATTACCAAGGTCCTCTGGGACGAATTGCATTAGAAGGTTGGTATATCAGTCTGTGTTATCATCGCATGCAGATATAAACATTACAGTGAAAAGTTTTATTGTATAGGAGCATATAATTTTTATTTGGTCACATGATAGTTTGAAGAAGCTATAAGAATTATCGATATAGGTGTCAATGGAAATTTTATTTTACTAAACATTTGTAACATAGCAAAATTTTCAGTCAATTTCTTGTTAAATTCTTTGTTCTATAATGATTGGCCCATAATAGCAATTTGCAAATTTTACAATCACTGGTGTGTAATATTTTCTAAAAGATATTCGAGTTATGGTAATTTCTTCGATGCTTGTCGTATTTATAAATAGAAATGGGGAAAATAAATGATTAGTATTTATTGCATCAACGTAGTGATAATTTCAGCTTATCTTCCTTATCAGTGTGTACTCGAATTTATGATTAGCAGTGTATCTCTTGTTCTTGATATATATATATATATATTTACATCGTGAAATTTGTGTTTGTCCCTTTCAATAATCAATACGTTTACGATCGAGAAAAATTATTTTCTATTAATATTGGACTTCATTGTATTTAAGTAGACTCTGAGAAAAAGATTGGGATAAATGTCAATTTTTTGAATGTAATTTTGTAATTTTTTTAACAGATGTAGGCAGATAATTTATTACAGATGCGTGTATTTCTTTTTCAGGTTTGAAATAATTATTGGAAATTTCTCTTTATCTTTTGTGTCGTTATGAATGAAAGTTGCGAAGATCCGTACATTGACCTGACGTTTTCTACACAGTCACCGTCGTTTAAGGTTTAATCGTTGGCATGAGTCATGGCTTATGTTCTTATTCTGCTGCACGATTTTAATCAGCAGCTACTAAAAGCTCGCTAATTCGTGTCACTTGTGACAAATTGACACAATTTTTTTTACTCCTTTCAAATTAATAACGATTTAAGTATTGATTATTTTGTATTGTTTTATGTATTTATTGAATTTTCTAGGAAAACCTATCTTTCGTTTTTCTATCGTTTTGGAACGTGTGAGGATATTTTCGAATTTTCTGAAAATTTCTTAATTAATCGGTCATTTTTGAATCCCCGATTTTTAATTTAATTATCACGAAAATTAATAAAATTAAAATTGATCTTATTATTGTTATCAACAATTTTCCCTTTGACTGTAAAATCCCTATTATAGAAGGTTATTACATATATTTTATTACAATTGCATTATAATAGTTTCATATTTTATGTTTAGTTATTTTAAATCCAACTATGTTTATATAATTTTAATTGAATGAAAATCACCTTAATATAATATTGTAGTACTTATTGACACTAGAATTATCTATAATGTGCAGCTAAATATGCCACACATAGATGATAATAATTGAAGTGGTATGATGAAGATAAACAAGCACGTATAATTATCTTTTCATTCGAATAAAAATCAACACTAATTTTGTCAAACACAGTTGGATATTTTCAGTAATTGCAAAAATGAAATACCTGGAATTAATCATTTTGACTTGCTTTATCATTCTACTATCGGTATAATATAAATACAAAGTGCACCTGATTCGGAAATAAAATTTAATAATATTTCAAATACCATTTGATGAATATTAATTATGAATATAACGCCAAAATACATTTTCAGTTCCATAGTATTGTATTAAAGCTAGATTATGCTACTAGCTTTTCCACTTGCATGTCACTGTATAGGCAACATTATACGTTTTACCGTCATGCTCGTATGTCACTATATAGTCTCCATTATCCTAGATTTTATTATTATACGTATATTAATTTTGTGTATTTTTCTAATTTTTTCTACTAAACCGACAAATTAAATTGTAATATGTTCCCATAAAAATGTTTTCATTTTGATCTAATAGGAAAAATATTCCAAGTTGATTAGTAGTCTTCTCAAATATAATACGAGTGCAATAGGTTAACGTGATATAAATATAATAGAATTTAATTTCTATTTCAAATAGCGCCAAATTACTCGAAAACACATTTCCAATTCCACTGTAAAACTTGATTATTCTGTTATTAACTCCTTCTCGATTGACTGTTTTAAAGCAGCCTTAACCCCTTGACTACGGTAGATTTTGATACGTAGTGGCCGTACCATACGACAATAATTGAGTTACGATGTGCGCCATTTTTGTGAAAACAAGCGCCCTCCGTGTCAGAAAGCCAAACTACGCCGAGCGCCTATAGGCGCACTATGTATCACAAACGCAAAATTTCTAAGCGCCCATAGGTGCCCTCCGTGTCACAAACGTTTAAGAATATATAAGATTAGGCGAGCTTCGGTTACCGATAAGGCGGTGTGAGTGAGGAGCACGTAGCAATGATAACCGGGGTCTCAAATCGAAGCGGCGACCCCCTTGATCGGCGATCAATGAACAAAGGAGGCCCGTCCTTAAAAGGGCAGATTGCGAAGCATACGAGGCAGTTCATGGACAATTTTTAGAGTACCGAGACAGTTCCGAGACAGTACGTTGAGAGGAGTCCTTAATACGTTGAATGTCATGGGGGGCACCGGTGACCGGCGACGCGACCATTAGTAAAAATACATAATTAGAGTAAATATCGATACTGATAAATTTTTAAATAGTACCATTGTTACTATAATGGTTCGAAGAAATTAATGCCACACAGAACATGCAAAAATAATTTTATTTACACAAAGAAAAGGTGAACCAAAACAGTCGGCACAATATGTCGCCACTTTTTTAGCGCAATTCTTTGCTCTCGTTCTTCCTAGCTGATTCGAATTATTTTCATAGCACACTTTGCAAAATCGCCTTACATTTCGCACGCTTCCAGGTTTCTTTTTAAATTCGCGACGACGTTTTTTCTGTACGTAATTGCTCGATGAAATGCAATTTTCGTCATCGGAACATTTCACTAAATACATCGCTAACTTCATCCTAAAATCGGGAATTGAAATATTTTTTCGAGTTGCTTTTTAAACAATCGATAATGGCAAAAATGGTCTACAGCGCCGCGGGGGTCACCGGTGGCCCCCACCACGAAAAATACATTAAACGCGATTATACAACTCATTTTATCTGGTGTAAATAATATTTCAACATAATATGCATCGCATAATAAAATATTCATGTTGGCGCCATGGGCAAACCACGTAAAATACGCGTGGCAGTCAACGTGTTAAGAGACAGTTATTAGGAAAGAGTATTAGCGGCCAACTATTGTTAGAATATTATTAGAACCCCGTTACAAACGCAAAATTCCTAAGCGCCCATAGGTGCGCACAGTAGTCAAGGGGTTAAGACAACTCTCCATCTAACTCACTAGCGCCACCACGGCCCGTATCTCCAATAAACGTATATATTTCATATATAAATTATTTTCCAATTTCACTGATTTCTTCTTACTACCTGTGTCACATTCTTTGCACAGCATTGTTCACACAAATTCCTTGACCCTGCATGAACGATCGTACTCGTGAAAGGGTGAACAGAAAGTAAACACAAAACGTACTTGATTCGCAAATAAAATTTAATCTCTGTCCCAAATAACACCGAGTAATAAATTCTACTAATAAATAAAGCGATGAAGCACATTTCCAATTGCACAGTGAAGCTAATATCTCGAAAAGCATCGTTAGAAAATTGATAAAACTGGCGCGGATCGGGGAAGAGCACGCGAAATAAAACCGTGAAGGATTAAAGCGAGGAGGATAACACACAGGGCACTTAGCTTCCGCTGTCATTGCGACACGGTTCTGTCACTTAAATAGAAAATTACCGAGCCGCGAGTGAAATGGGGAGAGATGGCGAATTAAACGATGACTAAGACAGCGAAGTCGTCTCGCTGGCACAAAGGAACCAACGCCTGGGTTTATTTAAATTTGATGCCGGCCTCTCAGGCGTATCATCGCCGGTAGTCTTGCAATCGCATATCTAATTCCCGTCTTTAGTTACGCCCGACACCATCGTTATTTGCATAGATAATCAACGGTTCACGCTTCTTCTCTTTGCTAACGAGTCGCAGGTTCCAACCTGCTGCAGGTTCGTCGTTTTTCTTCTGATTTCGGTCACTGGTTATCTGTTGGTTTGCTATAGCCATTGCAATTCAATAGAATTTGGCTAGAAAGTTCAATTATATTGACATTTTCGACTAATATCGTGGCGAGCTAACTTTTTTACATAAATAAGGAGAAAAAATTCTGTAGCGTCCTACGGTATCGAATCTCTTCGATTTCCAAGAACGCTTATCACGCGCCAAATTAATATTGCGTGACTAGTTGCGATAATAAGGATCTAGAATGTGTGTGGTCAAAAGAGAGTGTTTATTTACAGAAAAGCGTAGAATAGTTATAATGTAGACGTTAACGGAGTACCGTTTCGAACACGCGTTTGTATGTGTAATTGAGATGTTTTAAGGATCGGTGCCGAAGACGAACTGACTTCTCGATTTTGCTCTATGTCCTGTCTCGTCGTGTTCGGTCCGGTGTTTTCTCTAGTTTAGTTCTGATTGGGTAAAATAGACGTTGGTGGTGGAAAGGTAAAGAGTTTTAATTGGACAGAGGGTGTGACATAAGGACCTTTGGCTAAGGAGTAGGAAACTGTCAAGGAGCCGATTTCTGATGGTCAATGACGTGATTTATAAGTGCCGTCTGTCCGTCGCTTGTTGGGTCTGTCACAAGGGGGTCCCATCTGTCGCGTCTGGTACTAGTAAAATTCCTAATTTTGCGTTACCTTTGTAAGCTTAATCCGCTAGAACGGCGTTGAGGCACATCGAACCTCCGGAATTGCAGTCGCATTATAAAATATTAAATAAACCGTTAGGTCTGTTAAAAGTGTAAGCCTTAATTATAAAATCATATTCTAAATACGCTCTCCGGGACGGAACAAATTCTGTTGGTTTGCTATAGCCATTGCAATTCAATAGAATTTGGCTAGAAAGTTCAATTATATTGACATTTTCGACTAACATTTTTCCTCTTTCTTGTGTACATACTTAGTTTTCATGTTGATGAGATTCGTTTGATTGATTTTTGTTTCATATTTTGGGGTTATGAGGCATATTATATTATATGCATATAGCGGCATATTATATTATATGCACGTAGTGTTTTCATATCGATGAGATTGGTCTGATTGATTTTTGTGTAATATCGTAGAACGAGCCAACAATTTATAGGGATTATTCTGGTTAAATCCTTGGTGGATAAAGATTTGCAGGTTTGAGAAATAATGACGCTTTTGTGATAACAATAATAGGTTTATTTAAATTAAAAGGCAACACAACCTTCTCACTCGTTATACTCTCAAGACTCCTGGACTTACTTGAGACTGACTCTCTACAACTCTCTCTTAACACTAGAACTACCGATCTTTAATGGGTACCTAACTATAACGTGGACAGATTATAGTAATTTCAGTGATACGATGAATATCAGTGAATATATTGATTACAGTTCTTTGTTAATATGAGTTGATACCAATTTTATTCTTAAAGCAGGTGTATGTGTTCCGTGATTCAAAAAGGAAAATTCTGGGACCAGTCATTTTCACTGGGTTGGTAGTTCTAGTGTTAAGGACAATAACTGCCTCTCGAATACTATCTTCACACCCTATATAGCCTTATGTCAGTGGCTTCTTCTGCCACTTGAGTTCTGATGGAAATGAAATTTTTCATCCAATTTGCAAAGGATCCCCAAGAACTTTATAAATGCATCACATCGATTAATAGAGAATTTTCGAATCAGTCCCTGATGATATTTCGTTAACTGAATTATCACGAAGAGCAACAATATTTTAATTGTTTCAAGAATCCTTAGAATTCGGTTATATGTATATATTGATAGAAAATTTTCAAAATGATGTACCACCTGACCTACCACTAAATGACCATTACCACACCTTAGGTATTTATTCTATTTCAGTCTAATTTTTAATTTTCGAGAGCATACTTAACTTTCTCTACTATAAATAATAGATTATGCTATTCTCTCAGGGCTACACTCATTCCATTGGGGGGTTCCACGATATTTTATAATTCTGAGGTTTTGAGATTCTGTAAGTCGTGTAAAATTTCGAAGAAAATTTTGGTTTTCATATTTCTGATAATTAGTTTCTCCTGTTTTAATTTTTTTTCTGGTTGGTTTAATAGTTTGAATAAACTAGTGCAAGGTTTTGAGTTATTTTAAATAAAAATTAAAATTGAAATTAATCCACAGATAAAATAATTAAAAAATATGATATTAATTCGTGATATGAAATAAGAAATTTCTATGAAGATACAGAATTTGTTATGATACAATTTTTGTAAAAAATAATAACTGTTTATTTTTTATTTTGTAAATTGTTGAAACCAAAACTTGATTATTTGGAACTGGAATTGGAAATTATGTTGGAAATAATGAAATTTTTAATTTTTTAAATTATTACAAATTCTACACAATTTTATTTCTTTTCATAGATATTTAATGTTAATTTAATAAGTGATATTTTTACGAATTTTTGAAATTGATGAAATTCATTTGACTTTTTGGGCTCTTCTCGGAAACGCAGCCAATTAATAAGTTTAATTTATAACATTGGATTGAATAATCCTGTATTACGTCGATAATTACGAATTCCACGAAAATATGATAAATATCAAATCCTTTGTAATTATTGAAATCTCTTTAAAATTTTCTTTCGATAATTATAATTATCATAATCAAGTCGCAAGTGACTTTCTTCTATTCGTTACAAAGAGAGGCAAAAGGAAAGATTTTTAAATATTTCTCCTGCTTAGAAGTAATTGAAATAATTGCCAGTATTTTATGTATTACATTCAGCGAAGATGCAATTAAAACGAAAAATAATTGGAATGTTTCTGTACGCAGTAATCGTCGAAACGAAGACGAATAATTATTAATATCATTAATTTCGAGGAAAGTTTCCTCTATACTGAATATACACATTCCGAAAGAACGAAATGTATCTCATTACGGTTGTGAATTTATTTCGATTGTGGTAATTAACGAAAAAATATTACATCAGATGCTTTCTCATGGAGACGTGTAATTACGAGAGTACCAAATGAAATATTAAATGATATGTGAATTAATGATCAAAATAGGTTTTCAAATGTATAAAATGACGCTGGGGTACTCGGATATTAAATAAAAATATTTTGTATTAAATAAAATATTAAATCGGTTAATTAAGTTTGATAATCTTTTGCAAATATCAAGTAAATTCGAATCGGCAGTAAAATGAGGATTTAAAATACGCTTGAACTATTAAAATATTGAAGAGTGTTAAAACTAATTTACATCGTTACTAAAATATTTGTGAAAGCTATTAATTACAAAATTAATTACGAAAACAAGATTTTAAATGTCAAATTAATACGTTATTAAAGTACTAAATAAGAAGTAAAAAATAAAAGATCAAAAATAAATGATAAACAATAAAAAAATATGAGATTAAAAGTATTAAATAAAAAGTATAAAATAAAACAAAATTATTTAATTGTATTACATAAATTTTGGTATACTTTAATATTTGTAAATGCTTAAAATATCAAAAAATATTAAAATTATTTTATATAATATCATTACTAAATGTCAAATTAATAGGTTATTAAAATGTTAAATAAGAAATATAAAATAAATGATAAAAAATAAAAAAATATAGGATCAAAAATATAAAATAAAACAAAATTATTAATTGTATTACATAAATTTTGGTATACTTTAATATCTGTAAAATTATAACATATTATATATGCTGTGTATGTTATCTATGTTATATATATATAATAAATTTATAACTATTATCTGTAAAATATTGAAATTATTTTATATAATATCATTACTGAAAAGTTTAAAGCACACTTCATCTGACTTTTTAGAATTTTTATATAATCCCAACTTCTAAAAAAGAGTATTTAATTACCCTATTTCAAATCTGTTTTAATCAGTAGAATCGCTGAAGTTTTATTGAAAAACTTCAAACAGGAAGTTGATGTAAATAATTCAGATGCACGAAAGTGACCCATATTCATAAAGGAAGCACACAAAGAGTTATCATAAAACGGATCTTCATTAAGAGTAGACGTGGACGAGCAATAAATGCCTGCCCTTCCTCTGAAATCTTATCGTGGATCAAATTGCTCATTAATTAACGCTACTGCTGTAATGTATAAACAATTTACCCTTTTCCCCTTTACTGTGTTTTTCTTTTTTTCCTATCAACGGGACTTAATCTGACATTAATAAATATTAATAACATTAATAAATTTGCACGGTTTCCATCATGGAAAATACAGTTTGCGTGCAGAATGAAATTATTTTGAATCATAGGTATAGGATCTTTTGTGCCATAAAGAAGTAAATAATCGTCAATGTAACGTGGAAAAATATTTGCAACGTGTGAATTTTAGATTTTGATCATATAAATATTATATAATATATTGTTATATATGATATTTATTTTATTTCAATTTTATAGAAAAATTGAGGTGCTGAAAAATATTTGTAACGTACGAATTCTATATTTTAATAACGTCAGTTTTGGATTTTTATTTTGTCCTTATATAAAAATGGAATCGTTTAAATTCCAAGTTTCTATTTAATTTGTATACAAAAATTGTGGTGCAGAAAAATATTTGTAACATTTGAATTTTATATTTGAATAATATACATTATAGATTTTCATTTTATTTTTATAGAAAAATTGACGTATAGAAAAATATTTTTATATTTTTATTATGTCAATTTTGTATGTTTTTTTTTTATTTTTATAAAAGAATTTCGATGTATAACGTATAAAATTTTATATTTTATTCGTGTAAATTTTGGATATTTATTTTTTGAATGTAATTCGAAGTCTCGTGAAATCAACTTACTATTGTTTCAAACTGTTAACAGAAATCAGGTTAATTGTTATTACTTGTTAATTTTATTTTCAAATAAGAAATGTAGTTCCACTTGAAGATCGTGTTTCAATTTAGAAAACAATGGGATTAAATATGCAGTTTAATTACACGAAGATATACGAATTCAAACAAAATCTAATTAATTGTTATTAATTGCTCGCTTTTTCGAGCGGAGAGCTAACTTTTTCTTTGCAAGCTTGTCCATTGTATTTTTGAATTATATATTAATGTTAGAGATAATGGAAATTAAATACGGTGGGGTCCTCCATGACTTTTCTTATGGCATTTGTTTTGTATCTCAGGAGGAATAATACCATTCAGTATATCGAAAAATAAAATTATAGTATGAATTGTAATGTAATATTTCTTTCATTTCCTATTCGGTAATTAACAAAAGTAAATTAAATTATAGTAACTTTCAAAATTAATTTTTTGAGTCTCTCTTCAATTCCCTTTCTCTAATATGAAAATTACCAAATGGACAGTGTTTTCAATAATTTTGTTTTTGTTCATGTGTCATTCTAAGTGTTTATCTGTAATATATATACTCACACACTGATAAATAATATAGAAAATATTGCTATATTTATTTTTATATTCTCTAATATCATAAAAATTACCAAATGAATAATGCTTTGAGTATTTTATTTTTGTTCATGTGTTATTGTAAGTGTTTATGTGTAATATATATACTCACACACTCATAAATAATATAGAAAATCATATATAGTATATATATAATATAGAAAATAACATAGAAAATAATATGGAAAATATTGCTGTATTTATTTTTATATTTCACAATGCATATATTTTTCTGATTTTTAAAACATTGTTATTCATGTTTTTCAGTTTCTTTAATTTAAATAATTTCAGTTTCATTTTAAAAATTGATGCCATACCTTTCATTTTCAATACTATTATAGGGACCACTATTATTACCAATTTCTTTTTAAAATTATGAATAAAATATTCCATTGGATAGTAGATGTGTCGATAATGAAAGCTTCATTCTATTATTTTAAATATGCAGAGCCTTCATATTTTTTCTCTTTATTATTATTCAAGATAAGGTAACATCAATATCAATTTCAGGTTAAAATGATAAATAAAATATATTGTCTTTCTAATATGATATTAGAAGATATTTAAATAATTAGGATTCCACTGTACAGCATTTTTATTAACAATGGTTTATTTGTTTATCTCTTTTCAAGTATGGAAAATTGAATTCTACTTTAGCATATTTATTAACTAAGGTTTATTTGTTTATCTTTTCTTTCAAGTGTAGAAGAATGGGTTCTACTTTTTAGTCACCCTATAGCATCGTAAGTTTTGCTGTCCGGTCTTTCAGGTGCTTTACCATGAAGTTTCGACCCGGAATGGACTCTAGAATCGCTTTTGTGGGATTACTTGTTTACGTGACGTGGATTCGAAAGATTCCCGATATAGAACTACTGAAACTCGGTCGTTTCAGGGGATTTTTGGGGAAGAAAAGATAAATTTTTCGATATAGAAGAAACCTTCGAAGCGTTCGAAAATAAACACCTAAAAGACCTACAATGTACCATAATTTCATAAATGTGAATAACGAACAGAAATTTTGGCTGAAATTGGATGAAATACTCGAATCTCTCAGAAATAAACAGCTAATAATAAATACACAATTACAAAAAGTAAATAACAAATTTTTATGTTATATATTTCTGTTTCATTTAAGTGCAAATGGTGACAAAACGAAAAGAGAAATTTGTCGATACAAATCTCTCCAATATAAATAAATAAATTATAAATAAATATCTCAGAGTTTTAAAATTTATTACACAATAATTTCATAAACGTCATATTAATAATAATATAACTGATTAAGAATTGGTACCAATTTTTGTACCATTCCTATTTTCTACTTTATTTAAACAAATGGCTAAAAGAAAATATAGAAACAAAATATTTATAAACAATTTTGGAATCTTTGAAATTTTTAATAAATTAAAATTGTGTAAGGGTAAATAACGATTAATAATTAGTAAAATAATTAATAATACCAATATTGATTTTGCGCTATTATCTCGTTTCGTCTCGTTTTGTTTAAATAAACGATATAAAGTAGAATCACGATGGATGGAAAGTGGAGTCGGTGTAATAGCTGGACGAGGACAAAGGTTCTTCAACCAGGAAGCGAGCAATTTTGCTATCCCAACGATCCACTCAGCAGATAGACAGATATTTAATTAATTTCGACGCGAAGATGTCGACAACCATGAAGTTCAGCATTGAAGTAGAAGGAAGTCTAAGATGGGCCACTTAGATCTGCGTTGTTTAAGGATGTTTTGAATTTTCTCAAGGGGACTTCATTTGCCTAGTTTCTTCATAGTCTTCGAAGAAACTTGAAGAAACTTTGTCCATAGGAAAATTATAGAAATTAAATATTTCATTTGCTAATTTAAAGTTATAACGGGTTTTAACGTCAGCAGACTATTTAGGTTCTAGAAATTAAATATTTCATTTGTTAATTTTACGTTATAACACGTTTTAATGTCAGCAGACTTTTCGAGTTTTAGAAATTAAATATTTAATTTTTTAATTTAACTTTATAACGTGTTTTAATCTTAAAAGACTTTTTGAGTTCTAGAAATTAAGTATTTAATTTATTAATTTAACGTTATAACGTATTTTAATGTCAGCAGAGAATTTAAGTCCTAGAAATTAAATATTTGATATGCTAATTTCAAATTATAACGCGTTTTAATGTCAGCAGACTTTTCAAGTTCTAGAAATTAAATATTTAATTTGTTAATTTAACTTTATAACGTGTTTTAATCTTAAAAGACTTTTTGAGTTCTAGAAATTCAATATCTAATTTGTTAATTTAATGTTATAACGTATGTTAATGTCAGTATAGTTTTCGAGGTTCTGGAAATTAAATATTTAAATATTTGATTAATTTTAACGTTATTTTTGTTAATTAATTAATTTAATGTTATAACGTGTATTAATGTCAGTACATTTTTTGGATCTAGAAATTAAATACTCAAATATTTTATTAATATTAATTATTATAATACGTGTTAATATCAAAAGGAACTTAAGATTGTAAAAATTCAATATTTATAATAATTTGTGAATTTGCTATAGTAATATGTGTTAAAATTGCAAAAATTTAATATTTAATTTCTTCATTTAGGATTACAACCTGTGTTAATATCAATATATCGTTGAGATCCTAGGAATTGAGTAATATATCAATTTAATGTTATTACATATGTTACTGTAAATACTTTACTGAAATTTAAGAAAGTAATTTTATTTATTACTTACTTTTATTTATACTTGATATACCCTGTGTTAATGTCAATAAATTGTTGAGACTGCAGAAATCAAATATTTAATTTATTAATTTATTAAATTGTTAAATTGTTGAAGCATCCAGAGAAAACAGGGTAGTCTTTAATAATAATATTTCGTGGGGTAATATTATTGTCATTGCTGAATTTCAAGAAAATAATAATTTTATTTATTACTTACTTTTATTTATACTTGATATACCCTGTGTTAATGTCAATAAATTGTTGAGTCTACAGAATTGAAATATTTAATTTATTAGTTTGTTTAATTGTTAAATTGTTAAATTGTTGAGGTATCCAGAGAAAACAGTGTAGTCTTTAATAATAATATCATGGGGTAATATTATTATTATTCTTCTACGTCTGTCAGAAGTTCAAAAGAATTTTCCTTTTGGGTCAATTTCCAGTTTCGAAACTGGAGCCTAGAAAACATTATTTGAAAGATCTATCTCACTTCTTCCCAATCTTTCTCGATCATTGCTTTCAAACTATCGTATTCTTACTTTCACCTAAATCATCTACATAGGTCAACTTCATTCTTTAGCATACAAAGGAAATATTTAGACACAGAAGAATATTTACTAAAATATCATCGTTTTACTTATTTCTATTATCGTATACTTTTATTTGGCACGTTTCTTTCTTCGTATTATACTATTTTCGCTATGACCTTGAATCTAATAAATAGCCTCGAAGAACATAACTATCCACTAAGTTCCTTGGTCTGATCAATTAATCACTCCTTAGTGTTTCTGTAATTTTAAAACGATTTTCAGTATCCAATATTTCTTCATGGGCTATTTGATATTGTAATTTTGGAATATTTAATTAATAATTAATATTTATAACAATAAATCATAACGAAATTTACAATTTCGTAATGTATATAATTATATATTATAATAAATTTATAATTTTCACAACGAAATAAATAATTTTAACTAGCATTTAATATTTTTTAATATTTAGAACAGGAAAAATAAAAATTCATAGTCTGCAGTTGTCTCAAAATGTTATTACTATTTGTACCAGATTACTATTACTATTACTATACCAGATTACTATTCTTAGACCTATTAATCTACTATCAGTAGATATTGGTGAACCAAATATGTACCAGTACAAGTATAATTCGAAATGAAAAGGCTAGGTATCTTGAAACTTTTTGAAGATACAGTCTTATGAGAATGAGAAGTTATGATCATTGTTTGTATCCAGAGTGACTAGACATTTTTAGTCTAGTCTGTGAATAGATCTCTGAATAAGGTAATCCAGATTAACACTAAACCTACCACGACTGGTCAAATAACCGGTAGATGAAAAATTGAAGTAAGAAGATCCTTAAAAAAGAAATGCGAAAAGGAAAATGAAAAATTACTTTATATGCATAGCGGAAGAAAAATCGTGAAAATAAATAATCAAAGCGATAACGTTGAGTGCGGAATTTTTCATGAAAATTTTGAAATTGCTCATTGTGGTCATGGTAGGTTTAGTGTTAAGTCCCCAGTATTGATACAACACTGGAATATAACTTGCATGATCAGAAGTCTCGAATTCCAAGTCTAGATATCTTGATAGCGACTAACTGAGCACCCAGTATTAGAGATATGAGGAGGGATCGAGTACTTCATATTTTAGTCAAGAAGAAGAGTTATACAGCTATTCAAGATTTAGATTAACCCCTTGCACTCGACGATTTTTTGGCTAGAGAAGAGTAGAAATTCAAAGATTCTCTACTAAAACACTGACGATACTTTTTTGAGCAGTAAATAAAGAATTGTACAATAATAGAATTGTAGAATTATTTGATTTCGATACTTCGCACACTGTTACATTATATTAAATTTGATATATTAATTAATATCGATCTTCCAAATTTTATGAAATGATGACTGAAGCTCATCTCTCGAGTACAAGGGCTAAAATTACTCAGGAACAAGCTACTATCACGTGACGAGTCTAGTTTAATAGACTCAACAGTCCACACGACGAGTTAACTCGTCCTCCTCAATTAATAGATTAATATAGCCACTTTATCCTTTAGTTCATTTACTTTTCTATAGACCTGTGCATACATGCAATGCAAATGCATTTATCGTCAAAATGGAAGACATCGTTTACATGCGTTTCAAATTGTAACAAAATTTTTCTCTTTTAGGCGAAAAAAATCGCGAATTTTGTATGAACTGTCAAAAATATTCATGATACTATTTCGTAATTTGGATCGTCTTCATTATGATTTAACTCGCGTGGCCCATCCTCGTTATTTCGCGGCCGAGGCGAAGTGCAGCCGGAATGCAGTCCATTATTATGCTCCCTGTTGCACCACTTATCTTCGATCATGGCGTTCGTATTCGCCTGGAATTGTTCTCCATGGATCGGGAACACGACCTTTTCTATCCCGTGGAAAGGTTGCTCGCAGAAGAATTCCCAGCGTTTCCTTTACGATTTCGCGTCGAAAAATTGTCATAAATGGAACATGAAAAATAAACGCTGTCTAGGGTGGCATTGATAATGTTCCATATAATGAGAAGGGAAAATGAAAATTGTTTATGTTAACGTGTGTAACTTTTATTTTTCGGTATGCCCTTTATTTATTTATTTATAGAAAAATTGTGGCATGGAAAAATATTTCTAGAATATGAATTTTATATTTCAATTCTGTAAATTTTGGATTTTTATTTTATATTTATAAAAGAATCTATACGTGCAACGATATTTTTAACGAGTACATTTTATATTTTATATTTATTTTATATTACGTTTTATATTTTAATTAATTATAAATATCGTGTTTTTATTTTATTTTTATAGAAAAATATTTGTAACGTATAAATTCTATATTTTAATTATGTAAATGGAACATAAAAAATAAATGCTGCCCAGAGTGGCATTTATAATTTTCCATTTAATGAGAACGAGGAATGAAAACCGTTTATGATAACGTGCAGTATTTTTATTTTTTGAAATGCCTTTTATTTGTTTATTTCAAGAAAATTACTAACTTCAGACATTTTGTTTTCTTCTTTAACCACTTTTTATGAACTTAATGTTGACTTTTATTTGTATAGAAATTATTTATTTATTTATTTTACTTTTAAAATTTTATTTATTTTACTAACTTCAGACATTTTCTTTTTTTTAAACTACTTTTTCTTAAATTAATGTTGATTTTTATTTGTGCAGAAATCATTTATTTACTTTTATTTATTGTACTTTAAAAATTTTATTTATTTTACGTTTATTTAATAGAGATTATATATTTATTTTATTTATTTATCTTGTTATATATTTCTTTTATTATTACTTTTGCATATATTTATTTTATACTGCAATTTCATATTTATTTTTATCGATTGATTACAACTATTGTTATTTATGTATATTATATTTAGGCACATATTATAGGTTGGTAGTGTTGAGAATTATCATAGAACCTCTTCTATAGTAGTGAACCAAAAATGCACATTTTTATTTTATTTATTTTTCCTGAAGATTTTTTTCTTTCATTCTTCTTTCTTTAAAGTTTTCAGTATTTATTAACTAGATTTTGTACTCAGCTCAGGGGTTTGTATACCGAAGAATAGATTATTTAGATTGACCATGGTGTAATTGGTTCACTTTCTCTAAATTATTTCGACGATGACTATTAGGACGGTTTTCCTTGACTTTCTAAATCCTCGACAAAATTTATTTTCTAAAATTTTATCAAAAGTTGAAACGTTCATAAGAATTCGAAGAGAATTTAATATAAAATAAATGGAAAGAAGTACATAATTAGTGTATATAAATGTCACGAATTGACGAAGTCTTAGGAGGCAAGACTGTCGATGAAGTAAATTTCAAATATGCCACCATCAAGTCACGTGATATTGAATTGTAGATATATAAATATATATGGAATTATAAATCAATTCCAACTAATAAACTAATCGAACATGACTGTTATGAAACATCAGTTTATAATTAATTTTTATTTAGTTCATACTGATTTTTCCATTATTATTACATGTTTTTAGTCAATGTTATTATTGCATTATTATTATATTATTACACGTTTCATATACCTGTGCATATATTCGTAATGTTGTTTCCATACTTCACATATCTTGTTTGCATATTTCGAGTGCATAAACACCTTTGAAATACACGTCTATATTATAATTACCTTGTTGAAGTTTCATTTCGAAGTACAAATTTGTTTCTGTTACAAAATAATTTGTTTTCTTTTAATATTATTGCTAAAAAATAGTAGAAAGTGCTAATAGTTCATGGAAAGCAGTTGCTTCTCGGAATTTCAGGAATTGTGGATAACAAATATTGGATTTTATTAACCAATAAAATAAATATATATAATGAATAAAATGAAAATAAAATATATACTCGTTTTATTATAAAAATTGTAACGAGATATAAATATAGTAATTATAATCCAAAATAATAAGACAGTAAAACTGAAATAAAATAATAATTACATAATCAAATTATATTAACTGAATTATATATATAAATATGAATGATCAACTTTTTCAATTTCTATACAAATTTCTCGTACATAAATTCTTACATAAATTTCTGGAGAAATTTTTGTTATTACCATTAGGCATTATGTAGTACATAATATTATATTTTCAGCACAATTGAGAAAATTTTTCCTCACATGTAAGATACAGTTATTGTTCATTTATTTTATCATCTGCAGACATAATTTTCAAAATAAATATTTCTTTCACAATAATTCTCACCCTCATGAATATTATTTTAACAGTAGTTTTATTTTAATATTTTTAATAATTATTATTTCTTGTTGTACACGTAATTTTAATATGTACTTTGACCACATTGTTCATTGTAGAAATCATTTCAATAATCCTGATCAAAGTCCTCACTTTGAAATTCTTCACTTATCACAATGTTTTCAAACGTCTAACAAAGAATCGTTTCCTGGAACACACGGTAATGAAACAAAAATGAAAAATCGTGACAGAAAATTTCGTTTGATAATACACTTATCTCTGGAATGACGATTATCACAGAGTATACACTTCAAAACTCGAATAGCAGAGGATTTCGTGTGCTTAGCGGACTCACAGCTCCTTATCAATTCATGCGAAGTCAGACACGTTAAATATTAGTTGTATCAATAATAAATTAATTAATCAATTTAAGCTAACAATTGAATCTAGCAGTATTTATCTAACATTGTGTATTAAATTTTGAAGAGTATGCTATCCTGGTATTAACCAGGTCTGAGAGTGACAGTGATAGTAATTTTAGGATGATGATAGTAATCGTGCCATGAGAGGTCTCAGTTGAAGCTACAGCTAATTCTGCTGCTAAAATCATAACGTTAAATTGAATAGTTACATAAATTTAGTATGACTCAGATGTAACAGTTTCGAAGTAAGTGGCACAATTAATTATACGGTATTATATCAGTTGATTAATTTTTATGATTGAAAGGTGATACGTATAGTACTCATGACGTGTTTGTTAAATGAGTCATATTAATGTTAAATTTCTCAATTTTGGGGGATTTTATGATTTTGTTTTTAAAAATAGATTATGAAAGGTGATTAATAAAATTTATAAAAATGAAAATAATGTTTGGTTACGTGGTAAAATATATAAATATTGTATTATTTTAGTTGCATGTTTATTATTCGTCACAGAGACTAATATATTTTCTGAAATAAAAATATCAATGGAAATTATCTGGTATGTTAGATGTAGTGTAATTAATTTTTCCAAGAATTCCTTCTGAATCATTACATATTGCTAAATAGGTGAATTTTATTTAAATATATAAATAAATTCATCAATATCTGATTTCATTAATTCAATAATGTTTGTAAAATATAAAATTGTTTAACGTAGCTTGAAAATAATTAAAATGCAAAGAAAATTAATATTGCATTAGATACATTTTACAAAATTAAACAAAAGAATTTGTTCCAACCTTAATATAGATACTGATGCAGAATTATTATTAAATATGTCCAAGATGACCTAATAATATTAATTAGTTAACTACATATATATTCTATAAATACAAAGATGGAAATTAAATCTCATCATTGTAAAACTTTTGTTTCCAATTTCAATATCAAATTCTATTGCAAAATTATTATACAAATACTAATTTGTGTTTATATATAAATAATATATTTAAAATTTTAATAAAACTAAATGAAAATGAATTATTTTATAATTTAATCAAATAAAATGGTGATATAAATATATATAAAATTTATATATATCTATGCAAATAGAAATTTCAGATAAAAATACAATGAACATTACGATTCTTAATTACGCTAATTATTACATGCACATTTTCCAGAAAAAATTCATTTTTTCGTTTTTAATTGTGTAAAGCTTGCTGTTAAAAGTGTTCATCGATATAAAAGAGGATAAATAATATTAAAGATAACACAGTGAAAGGGTAATGATTATATAAAGATAATGAAAAAGCATTGAACGTAATTAAAAACATACTGTAGATAAAGGTGCATCGGACGTGACGAGTATCAATTTTGCCATTTATCGTGAATCTTAAGCGGATAAAGCGATGAAGGTGAAGAGTGCAGCTGCCGCTTGTCATGTTAACCCTGTTATCGACGTTTCACTGCCAAGAACGACAGAGTAACACCTGTTTCCCGTGTTCTCAAACTTTTATCTTCTTATCCGCCAGTCAGTCGACACTGGCGTTAAGTAAATAGAATTTTTTCTCCACCCAGACGCTGAGTGAACCTTAGTAGCTTCTTAGAGCTAATCTTCGTTCTGATGAAAGAAAGCTGCCTCCACCTTGACCTAGAAGAGAAGTAGCTTATTGATTTATCCGTTTATATTCCGTTGGCAGAGGAATTGAATTGAGAAAGTGATACCTTCATTCTATTTTGCCTGTTAAAATTCTTTTTTTATTTATATAAATATATTTATTAAAATTAAAATTATTTGTTTGATGGAAGTTGATGATCTTTGGGAATTTTGTTTGGGAATGTACAATTTTTCTATTATTTCTTTTAGATAAATAGGGACTGAGAAATAATTTTGTATTTAGAGTTGAAGTTTTAATTAAATAATTCGTTCATTTTTTAAAAATATTTTTCATCACAATTCTAAGTATATAAAATTCTTACTTTCTGTAATAATATATTTAAATGTACCAGCACGATTTAAAAATGTAGAAATTAAAATTAGGAGAAAGAAGCATTTCTTTTTATCGATCAAAATTTGTATAATTTTCTTATTTTTATTAAAAATTTTTTGATTAGAAAGACTTTTGAATGTACCACTGCAATCTAACAATTCTACAAATTGAAAATATCTTTTTCAAATATCTGAAATACATATCTCAAATATCTGAAAGGAGTGAGAAATAATTTTGCATTTAGAATTGAAGTTTTAATTAAATAATTTATTGATTTTTTAAAAATATTTTTCATCACAATTCTAAGTATATAAAATTCTTACTTTCTGTAATAATATATTTAAATGTACCAGCACGATTTAAGAATGTAGAAATTAAAATTAGGAGAAAAAGGTATTTCTTTTTATTGAACAAAATTTGAATTATTTTCTTATTTTTATTAAAAAAAATTTCTCTATAGAAAGTCGTTTAAATGTACCACTACAATCTAATAATTCTACAAATTGGAAATATCATTTTCAAATATCTCAAATATATATCTCAAATATCTCAAAAATATGAAAATATCTTTAAGGAATATCTTTCTTATCGAACAAAATTTGTATTATCTTTTTATTTATATTAAAGAAATTTCGCAATAAGAATACATTTAAATGTACCACCACAATCTAAGAAGCCTAGAAATTAAAAATAGAGGAAAAATTTCTTTTTATAAAATAAAACTTGTACTATCTCTTTAATTTTATAAAAATAATTTCTGAATAGAAAGAATTTACATTATTATTACCAGAAATTAATTCTAAACGTAAAGAAGTATATAATAATATAATAAGAATTATATAAAAATCGGAATAGACCGAATTAACTTAATTTTTTGAAAGCATTCAAATTCCTCCACAACTAAAAAATTCGAGAAATAAAACAAACAGAGAAAGAGAGAAGAATTTTGTCCATCGATCCCGATTCAACGCCAATTAATCGAAACCGAAACAAATTCACCCTTACTCTCTGCCCTATTCTTCTTTTCCATCCGCTGGCCGTGTTATTTTTGAACAATGACGCGTGCTTTTGTTCTTAAACGCCATTTATCGGTCGCGGCGTGAAATCGTTGCGAAACAAGCGGGCTCTGCGGTCTTCGAAACAATGTGTCCTGCTCGCATTTGGACGAACGCATCCGGATTATCGACGGATTGAATAATTCAGTTCGCTGATGAAAGCCAATGGGTTATGCTTTCCGTTCGACGATCCCGTGTTTTGCACGCTTTGTATTCGAAGAAACGCCCTGCTGTAAACTCTACCAACGAACATTGTTGCGTTTGAAAGATTTATCAGTTTGCGTCAGAAATAAATCGCGGACCCCGATTACCTAACCTCCAAAGCGTTTGGAACGCGGCGAGCTTCCTCCGCTCGCCGCCAGAGGGATGTTCCATGAGATATGTTTCTTGAAAGTCCCTTTCTCTTTTGTTCATGTAGTTTCTGATTTTTATAATGAAGATGATACAGAATATTTTATATTATATTTTTATAACGGAGATTATAATATTTTGTAATATAATACTTTTTATATCTGTGTAATTTAATATTCTGATGTATAATAGAGTTTTATGACAACATTTTGGGTCTTGAAAAATTAATATTAAGTTTTAGGGAGATATACTAGCTCAATTATAATACTAAATTGATTATTCTTTATGGGATTTTGTTTCATCCTCGTTTTCTCGATATCATATAATTTGTGTAATTTAATATTGTGATATATAATAGAGTTTTGTGACAATATTTTGGGTCTTGTAAAATTAATATTAAATTCTAGGGAGATATACTATACTAGCTCAATTATGATACTCTATTGGTTGTTATATATAGGACTTTATTTCAACGTCGTTTTCTCGATATCATACAATTTGTGTAATTTAATATTGTGATATATAATAAAGTTTTATGTCAATATTTTGGATCTTGTAAAATTAATATTAAGTTTTAAGAGGATATACTATATTAGCTCAATTCTGATACTCTATTGATTGTTTAGTATGGGACTTTGCTTCAACGTCGTTTTTCCAATATCATATCATTTGTGTAGTATAATATTGTGATATATAATATAGAGCTTCCTGACAATATTTTGGGTCTTAAAAAATTAGTATTAAATTTTAGGGAGATATACTATACTAGTTCAATTATGATACTCTATTGATTAGTTCTATACAAAACTTTATTTCCACGTCGTTTTTTCCATATTATATAATTTGTATAATTTAATATTGTGATATATAATAGAGTTTTATGACAATATTTTGGGTCTTAAAAAATTAGTATTAAATTTTAGGGAGATATACTATACTAGTTCAATTATGATACTCTATTGATTAGTTCTATACAAAACTTTATTTCCACGTCGTTTTTTCCATATTATATAAGTTGTGTAATTTAATATTGTGATATATAATAGAGTTTTATGACAATATTTTGGGTCTTGAAAAATTAATATTAAGTTTTAGGGAGATCTAGTTCAATCATAATACCTTATTATTATTTCAACGTTATTCGTTTTTTCAATATCTATTTTTTGAAATAAACAGTTTTCAGACTAATATTTTCGTACGATTTTTCAAATAGTTCATCTGTGAATAGTGGAATATTCTGTTTTCCATTTTACCCTTTATCGGCGGATTGCAGATTATTATATCCTGTCTTAAATTTTCAGTTGTCATAGGATTTGTCCAACACAGTTTTGATATCGTAAATTTTTACGTATTTTGCACATTTTTTATGTCCCTCGAGGACACTTAATCCAAACATCTGCCATTTTTAATAAACGCTAAAAGTGAACATACAAAACAGTATTAAATTGTATTTCGTAGGATTTTGATATTTTCGAAATCCTTTTAAAATTTTTAACATTCACATTGACCATGTTTTTTATTAAATTTCCAATGTTTCTCCATAGAATTAATTAATTTCTTTAATACCTATTAAAGCATGTAAGTACAATCAATGTGAATTACTTACTTTGCTGGTGTTCAAGCAAAATATTTCAATATTTTTTAATATAATTTTCGACAAATTATTTTTTGTACAATAAAAGTTATATTTAGAATGAAATATGAAACGAATATAGATTCATTATTAATTATGTATTGATTTATTTACGCGCGTATCAAAATATTTTTTATTAAGCTGCCAAAAATGAAAAGAAAAATTCAGTAATCCAAACCAATTTTTCATTAATTATTATGTATATAGTATAATTTTTGTATGGAATCCAAGAATTAGAATTTTTTCTGATAAAAAGAAAAATTCGCGGAAATAGTTCACCTAAAGCAGTTTAATACTACACTCTACTAGTGCCAACGAAAATATAATTTATAATCTCTTCAATACTTGATTTTGAAAGTACTCCTTTCATTTTGTCCAATTAACGTTAAACCTAGCATGACCTAAATTTTGCGATTTTTCTTTTAATTTTTCAACATTTTTTCTTTTAAATTTTTTTTTTTTTTTTAGGTTTTTTTTTTTTTTTTTTTTTTTTTGATTCTCCATTATTATGACGTTATTTATTGTTACTATTTATTGTTATTCTACTTCTTTATTAAATTCTTCTGTCACATTTTTCTATAACTATTGTACTATTAGTTATATTATACTATACTATTTATTGCATTATTTCTTATTCTAATCCCTTATTGAATTTTTCTATTACACCATTTATTATTATATTTTCCTTATTATTATTACACTTTTTTCTTATATTTCTCTACTATATTTTTGTTATAACTATTACACTATTTAGCATTACATTTCCTTATTACTATTATAGTAATAATTATTACACTTCTGTATTACTATTTCACTATTTATTGTCACACTTTTCTATTACCGTTACACTGTTGATTATTATACTCCTTTATTATATTTCCTTAATCACGTTCTCCATTAGTATGACGTTATTTATTGCTACCCTGTTCTATCGTTATTGTTCTATTTAGTACACTCGTCTGTGCTATTATTATACCATTTTCCACTATGCCTTTCGTTATTCCCGTCTGCACTCTAACTAACTAACCAATTAATTTCCGAGACGAGGGACCAAAGATGGAAATAGAAATAAAGCAGCACGTTCCACCGCAGCAGAACGTTTCGACCCAGCTGCAAACAGATCGAACGCGATCCTCCGAGTGGAAACGCGCGTGGACGCGTGTCTGCAACCCCCTTAGGTCCTCTTACATTAGCTCGGGGTGAGCGCACGCTTTTATCAGCTTATCTTTGAAAGCGACGGTAAACATTTGAATTATTAAGCCCTTCGCCTGGTCCTTTCTACTTCTCTCTTTCACCGTCTTTGTGACGTTCCTCTTGACAAAGGGAGAACAACCAGGGGCCGGGGGTTGCACGGGGGTCGGAGATCGTTGGACAGAGGGAAGAGAAGTCTGGACGTTAAAGTTTTAACGAATAAGCGATTTTTCTTCGTAGCAGGTGGAATAACTGACGAATGGATGCAAAGAAAGTCGAGGAGAAATGGAGTTTGTATGTTGTTTACGTAGTTCGCGTAGGCTTCGGGGTTTTCAACGTTTATTCCAATGGCTGCTTCATTTTTCTTGGTCTATTTCTTCCGGCTGCAGTTAAACTACGTTTAGGTAGTTTTCAGCGAGGTTCACAGCCAGCTGCTTTGGGTTTCACATGGAGTTAGAGATTAATTAATTGGTTTAATTGGACTTATCCGAGGTGGCTTTCATTATTTAACTGGAAAGCGTATACGTTTGCTCGAGGAGATTCATTTATGTATGAGTTTAATTGCACGCTTGCTATTTGTAATGAAAATTATTTTTAACGCCGGATTTAATTCAGTTAGTCGTTGAATATTGTCTTCGGGAATCGTTTTTTATTAATTAACGAGTGGATGGGATTTGAAGTTATTAGTGCTGCGATTTTGTAATCAATTTAGTATTTTTATCAGTCCTTTGTCGACAATCATTGTAAATTAATTGTTAATTGTGCTATAAATGGTAAAGTAATAATTTGTGATTAATTAATTAAATGTATTTATTAATCCTTAGACTATGACTTTTAATTGGCTTTATTATACTAATTCAAATACGAGTCTTTTAGAATAGAACACGTTTCTAAATTAATTCTTAGTATGAAATATTATTTTGTGCGAATCCAAAGAGAAAATTCTAATTTTGGAATTTATGTGAGTTAAATAAAATTAATTAATTACGTGGGTTTGGTAATTATATGTAACAGTTAGGAAACGAAGAATTGTTTGAAATAGCAAGAAATGAATAAATAAAGGCTATGTAGAAAAATGATTTCTTTTGCACATAAAATTGATATTTTTAGGTTATTTTAGTGGAGTAAATAAAGTGATGCAGAGGTAATAATGTTCAGAAGATTGTATTTGCACGTGTAATTTATTTCGTTTATATTTATTTCCTGTTTTATTTTATAATTGTTATTTTATAAATTGCAATTAAAATGTCATCATAATGTAGAAATGTTTACTCGGAGAAATAATTTTTATGATATATTGACAAAATTAATTAAAATTTGAATGCTTCCTACAATATGAAAATAAATTAACGAAGGAAAATGTCGAATTGTATTTACTAGTATATTAAATGGTGTATTTATAATCGTTTATATTTAGCCCAAAATAAAATTCTGGTATTTTTATCGGCTCAACTCTACGGCAATATCTCAGCACTTGAGATAACACTTGAGATAAGTTTCAAACTTAAAGTGCCTTTATTACCTTATTCCACTTTATTACTAGTACGTGTTATGTCAATACATAGTATAACGTAAAACGCTCAGTTTACTTGTCTGGTCAGCTAGTAACCTTGAATATTTGAATATTCAAATTTCTCTGCATTATATTAAGAATATATTAAACTTCTTGTAAAATACATGTTTTCCATAAAATTCTATTTATCTTATTTTTTGGTACCTTCGTAACGTAATTATAATATTAAAAATTCTCTCCCGAAAGTTTAAGAGAAAGCAATTAATCATTTTCTAACTCTCGGTTAACTGCTCTGGATTTTTGTGAGAAATCGTGGAAAAATTGTTGAAATTTTTAGAAATTAAAAATTGAAATTAATAGAAATTTCAAGAAAAATTTCCATCGAAACTTTTCAGCAATTTAATAGTAGCTTTAGGGAATATTTTATCGCTGTCGCAAAAGACTGAAAGAATAATTTCCAAAATTTTGTAGAAACGCTGGGAAAAATAATTTCCAAAAGTTTGTAGAAACACTGGATAGAATAATTTCCAAAATTTTGGTTAAGAATAATTCAAGGCACGTGTTACGAAACTTTACATACATTTTCTAGGAGCTTCCAGGAATTTTTTCAAGGCCACCTATGAATACATTTTACATCTCACGTACAATTTAAATGACTGCAAGTTGCATTAATACTACTATAGTCTGGTATATCTATATTACTATTGTGTATATTCATTATACCGTATTTTCACAAATTTAAATTGGATATAAGAAAAAGTCGACGGTTTCAAACAAAATTACCTTCAAACAATTTTATTTGTAAATTTTTCTGGTATTCAAAAAAGATATCCTACGTAACCATGTGTACCATATTGGGGAAAAAAGTTATTATTAAAAATATATATTATATATTGACACGTCTCATCAGCAATATTTCAATGCATTCTCTATCATAACCTAGTACTATCACAGAGCATCAGCTGCAGGAATTTCTCCGAAATTTCTCCGGCCATTGGAACTGTACGAAGAATCGTAGCCTCGCACGCAATTCAGAGCAGTTTCTTTCCATTCAAGTTTTGCTTTCACGAGCCAGAAAGGGAAAGGGCGAGGCTCCCTTTGTTCAGGGCCCGGTCGCTGGCCCAGGGGCCCGCCACGGCTCGATTGGTCCTCGTAATTGCTCATTGTTCCCGACTCGTCCCGGCTGGCTCGTTTCGCGGAACAGTAGTTTCAGAAAGCTGCAGGTTAACCTTGAACACGGCGAAAGTTGCTGAAAAATCCTCCATGGAGCCTGTGTAGCTGTTTGCTTCATCCTCGCGTATTCTCCTCGCCAATTTTACCTTCCATCGTTTGCTTACCCTGTTTTCGTTGCAGGAATTTCGAAGCTTCGACCAGCCAAGCCTCTCTTCTGCTATTTTTAATTTTATTTCTTTCATTGCCTGTCCCGGACACGTTATACCTTCGCGATAGATAGCGTACGTGTGAATACGTGCGTTGCAATTAAATACAGGTAACCCTCCTATAACACGGTAGACAGGTTCCTAGAAAATGCCGTGTTGTGTGAAACCGTGTTGTATGAGACCCAGAGCCAGTGCAAAAAGGAGGGTTACGTTCCGAAAACTTACTAAAAACAAATTTCTTTTTAATTCTA
>NW_016912859.1:114601-126487 GCF_001483705.2 Eufriesea mexicana
CACCACAGCCCAGACGTCTTATTATTTAAATATGATACCAATTGTCATTTATTTTTGTGGGATGTATCTATAACGTTCTAACTAAGTGAAATTAGCAATTTTACAAACCGACACGCATAAGTGACACTGGGCTATGGATAGATAATTCCTTTGGTAGCCCCGTCGTCACATATATGTGACACGTTTGATTAAAAGGAAATGAATAAAATTGGAAAGGAAAAGCAAAATAAAAACTCTACATATAACTCGGCTAATATACTTGCGACCCCACTTAGTGCAACCAATTAAAAAATATTGACAAAGAACACGTAGCATAAATTTGTGATGCCCAGATCTTTTTTAAAAAAGTAATTGTCGCCAGACCAATAACATCCTGTGTCTATTTTATTGTTTTATAACATAACCCGTCTGGGTGCGACACGATTTGGTGCAAACAATTATCATAAACTGATAATAAACACCTGTCACATATTTGTGACGTTGGGCTCGGATAAGAAAATCAGGTCGTCACATATATGTGACGCTGGTAGCGTAAGGGTTAATTTAACGCAATTTTAATTTAATAAATTTCTTCGTCGTCACTGCTCGTGTAGATGTACAGTGTTGTACAAAGGTTTCTGTAATTTTCTGATCGTGTTAGAACGAAACCGTGTTGTAGGAGGGTTCCCACAATTTATGAATCGTGTTATAACGAAACCGTGTTATAGGATGCTGTGTTGTAGGAGTACGTAAAAACGGGAATATTAATTCCCTGGGGTTAAATTTCGCAGTTTATTCTCATGGACCTTGTATAGTATGGAATACAATTTAATTATTATTATTATTTTTTTTTTTTTAGCCCTTGGGCGTTTGTGTTATATGTTCATATGTTATTACCACAGACATTTTATAGCAGAAATGACGTGTATGCGTGGTTTGTCAAATTTTTGGTGTGTATGAATGTTGTGTCAGGTGTATGTCGACTTGTGAGAGTGTTGGGTCAGACCTCGAGTTGATTCTTCGCGTTAATCGATCTTTGGTTTGTGTTTGTGTGTGGCTTGTTCTGTTCTGTTGTAAACGCAGACTTGGGTGCAGTTTTCCAGTGGTCGCTTGTTCGTGGTGTCCTGCAATATTGGAATTGAGTTTTAATAACGAACCGTAAGCTCGAGGAATATTTAATTAATAGTGTAAACGTAAACAAATGAGGTGGACATGTCAGCTGCTGGCAGTTAAGCATGATCACCATGCGCTGACATATTGGACAGGTGAAGGTTAAGTTTCTCACATACCACTTGCACACGCACTTCTGGTCGTACAGTTTCGTGTATGAATGTTCGTATGTGGACGTGGATAATTTGTATGTGGACTTGCGACGAGTTGCAAGCTGAAAATTAGGGCTGGATAGAGTATATAGTATATTGACAATAAAATTGCAAAAGTTTTTCAAATAAAATAATATTTACATTGATGATGAAGATAATAATAAGTGAAAGTAAAATGGAAGCAAAATAAATATATTAGTGAAAATAAAATAAAAGTAAAATAATTATATTAATAGAAATAAAATAGAAGTGAAATAAGTATATAAGAAAAATAAAATAAGTTTGTGTGTTATGTTAGTACAGTATTGTTCACATTATCATCTAGATTTTCATTAGTGAAAATAAAATAAAAGTAAAATAAATATATTAATAGAAATAAAATAGCAGTGAAATAAGTATATAAGAAAAATAAAATAAGTTTATGTGTTATATAGGTATAATACTGTTCCCATCATCATCTAGATTTTTATTATTGAAAATAAAATAAGAATATACAATATATTAACAATAAAATTGCAAAAGTTTTTCAAATAAAATAATAAATACATTAGTGAAAATAAAACAAAAATAAAATAAATACATTAATGGAAATAAAATAAAAATGAAATAAGTATATAAGAAAAATAAAATAAGTTTATCTGTTATATAAGTATAATACTGTTCACATAATCATCTAAATTTTCATTATTGAAAATAAAATAAAAATAAAATAAGTATATTAATGGAAATAAAATAAAAGTGAAATAAGTGCATTAGTAAAAATAAAATGAGATAGTAAATAAATAGAATGAGTTATCTTATGTAAGTAAATAAAACAAGTTAATATCTTATGTAAGTACAGTACTGTTCACATAATCCACATTTTCACCCACTTTATCTAACGGCAGTAATTCTTAGAACTGGGTTCATGTAGTAACTTAGACTCTAATTTGTCACTAATGCATACATACACATAATTCCGTCTTTCTCCTTTCTCATCATTTAAGTTCCCAGAAGTCACTAGTCCAGATGAACGTCCAGATATGGTCCCGACTTGCGGACGCTAAAACAGGCACTACTGTCCATGAATGAATCGAGTCTACGCCTATGAACTTTGTACTATAAGTTCTTCTAAATTGCCACTATAATTCCAGTATCTCATGCGACCTAAATCAAACGATTAATGACAATTTACGTAAAACTATTTTACATCTAAGAAAGCTGTGTATGAGAAAGTTAAACAATTTTTTAGAATTCTAAATTGAATTTTTAAATTATGGTAAATTGAATAGTCAATGAATAGTCAATGAATAGTGAATGAATAGTCAAAGAATAGTCAACGAATAGTCAACGAATAGTCAACGAATAGTCAACGAATAGTCAACGAATAGTCAACGAATAGTCAACGAATAGTCAACGAATAGTCGACGAATAGTCGACGAATAGTCAACGAATAGTCAATGAAAATGAATAAATGTCAGTGAATAGATGTCTAATCGAGCAAGTATCTCGAAGCCTAATTTAATTGTAATAAGTTCAGATACGATGCTGTAAATTTTGTATTTTTTGGAAGACATGTCACGTCAGCGATAAAGTGGTAGCTATGGAGCCACTTTCTTAGACAGAGAAAGTAAGTCGAGTCTCCTACATCCACATTCAAAATTCGTGCTCTTGGGTCTCTATTCAGGTCTCGTTAAACATACCGAAATTTGCACGTGGTGGTGTTAGTTTGCAACACATCACACGCTGACACAGGCGACAGTGTCTAACAGGTGAAGTCAGCACCCTTTACATCTCACCCTCGGGGAGTTTTCTGATGAAAGGGGCGTGACAACATATAGGTCACATGAGGCTGAATGCAATGTTCTTCAGCTTCGTTGCAAGTATCAATCAAAGCAACAAACCAATTTTACTTTTAGTACATCAGCCTGGAATGATCCCTAAACAACTCCATATGTCAGTTCATATTATTTAAGTACATTTACATTTGTTAGAAATTTTTATTTAGCTTTTCTCGTTGTTATTATCGTTCCATTTTATGAACCTAACCTAAACCAAGACTTGCTCAGTCACAATTTTCAAAAAATATTTAATAAACGAATGAAGCATCTATGTAATGCAGACATTTGATGAAATCATGTTACCTGTCTTTCTTCTCCTTTTGCATATGTGTATCAGTGTTAGCAACGAAGAATATGGGATAATTGCTAACAATGTTTTGGGTTTGTTCAGAGTCTCCAGTTTGGGGTACCAGGGATTAAATAAAATCCTGAGAAACTTCTTTGGAATTTCTTTCCTTTGACATGTCTTCTCTCCATCGCTTAGAAAATGCAGAGAATTTTATTTGAGAATATTTTATTTTCTGGTCGAAATTTATTGGTCAACTCGTGTCAAGATCAACTGGTCCATACTCCTCGTCTCTCTGTCTTTACTCAGTTACCTGAGCAGTACACAGATTTATTTAGGACGAGAGGAACGAAGTCCTAAAACCTTGACTATTAAATTCTAATTTTTAGCCGCGGGTATATAGACACGTGCTAATAATAAATTAAAAATGCTAATCTGAAAAGCAACTTCTCTTTTACGATCGTGTCATAAACCGTGCTAATGAAATTCCTCAACACTTTTGACGGGGGAACTGGTGTTAATCACACTGAGCTGTTAGAAATGGTGTCTTTCGACTCGACTTCTGAGATCTGGAATCTTAATATTTTCCAGAATCTTCGTATTTCTACCATCTCGATAATCCATTGACGTCTAACTGTTTGACAGCGTAATAAATCATTGACGAAGAATTGAGGAAAAATAATTAAAAACTCCCTATGTCGTTAAAATTCTTTCCATTCCCTGTATGAAGTATACAAGATTAGGTATTTTTAACTTCAACTTTGAACCTCTGCACGCAAAGAATTTAAAATTTGTAGCATGAACACGTCCAAGCACGAAGTCTGAGGTGCTGCATTAGGCTTGCCACGAAAGGGCTAAACCTCAGGCCATCAGATTACCGAAAAGCTACCGAGTCTAGGGAGTTAGGACCCTAAACTGCACGCGACGATTGATGCAGTGATAGGATAAAATGGCGAGTACCTAAAGTTTACATGTGTCGGGTCTTGAACCAGCAATTTCAGAAAATTGGACCTTGTCCAGGGTCATGGGACGTCAACTGAAAATTACTTCTTGCTCTGTGTCGTGTCTCGGGAGTCCTACGTGCGATATACAAGTTTGAAAACACGTTGTGGAAGTGCATAATATCCTATTTTTTACACGATACAGACGCATTACACGGACATTTTGAATATCAATGCAGAAATGACTTGACGCAACATTCGCGACGAGAGTCTCGCTGATGTCGATGCTCTGCTGTTGCGGATAAGTGGAAGCGTTTATATTTAAATTGCACATAATAATGTGCATGATGGTGTTCTCGTGCTGGTGTTGTCAAGCAGGCGACAGTCCTTACCCTAGAACTCCTTGGGCTGTCACGCTGGAGCCTTAGGGGATAGGGGTTCGCTAAACATGGGTTCTTACATTCATTCCGAAGGAAATTGTTTCTTACACGAATTTTTGTAGCGTTTGACTGCGTGTAGGTAGTGACAGAGATGGCAAACGACTTTGCATTCCATTGATTTTTATTTATATTTATTCGCATGGCAAGATGGTAGGATAGATAGTAGAATAGGACTAGTAAAATAAGTAGGAGTTGTAACTTTTGACTAAGTAGAATACTGTGCTAGCGAATAGTAAATAGTGTGCTAACTTGGGAGTAGTGAACAGTGTGGTAGTGAGTAGTAAATAGTGTGTTAATTTGAAACTAGTAGAATAGTGTGCTAGTGAATAGTGAATAGGGTCCTGGCTTGGGACTAGTGAATTGTAAGTAGTATGTTAATTTGGGACTAGTGAATAATACGTAGTTTATTAATTTGGGACTAGTGAATAATACGTAGTTTATTAATTTGGGACTAGTAATAGTGTGCTAGTGGATAGTGAATATTGTGACAGCTTGGGGTTAGTGAATAGTGCAGTAGTGTAGTCTGTTATAGTAAATAGTAAATAGTCTGTTAACTTGGGACTAGTGAATAGTGTGCTACTGGATAGTAAGTAGTCTGTTAACTTGAGTCTAATGAATAGTAAGTAGTCTGTTAATTTGGGACTAGTGAATAGTAAGTAGTATGTGAATTTTGGATTAGTGAATAATAAATAGTCTATTAATTTGGGACTAGTGGATAGTAAATAGTGTGCCAGCTTGGGGCTATTGAATAGTGCAGTAGTGTAGTCTGTCATAGTAAATAGTAAATAGTCTGTTAACTTGGGATTAGTGAATAGTGTGCTACTGGATAGTAAGCAGCCTGTTAACTTGGGACTAGTGAATAGTAAATAGTCTATTAATTTGGGACTAGTGAATAGCGTGCTAGTGGATAGTAAATAGCGTGCCAACTTGGAGCTAGTGAATAGTGCAGTAGTGAATAGTAAGTAGTCTGTTAACTTGGGACTAGTGAATAGCGTGCTACTGGATAGTAGGTAGCCTGTTAACTTGGGACTAGTGAATAGTAAGTAGTATGTTTATTTGTGACTAGTGAATAATAAATAGTCTATTAATTTGGGATCAGTGAATAGCGTGCTAGTGGATAGTAAATGATATGCTAACTTGGGACTTATGAATAGTAAATAGTCTGTTAACTTGGGACTAGTGAATAGTAAATAGTCTGTTAACCTGGGACTAGTGAATAACGTGGTAGTGAATAGTAAATAGTGTGCTAACTTGGAATCAAGTTAGCATTTCGGAGATTAAACACGGATAACAGAGTATCTATCGTCTTTATTAAAAATTATTTTCTGAAGGAACCTTTTTCACGTTTGTGTGTGTCACAGTTCGTGGCAAATATGAGCCGAGCGTCAGACAACATTGTAAAAATAGCGTGGACGAGAAAAGCAAACTTTGGATGAGAACTTCATTGCGACTCTTCTCATGTTAATTGTAAATAACTGAGCATGTATTATGTCTATTGAATGTGTACTACATAAAGTTTCTACATTCGTGAGAAATTTATTTTTGTTTAGATAAGCTACTATATCTCATTTCTTCAGTCTTTGTGTACATACGTAACAGGTTGATAACAATTTCTCCTCTTCTCTGCCTCTTCTGTGCCTCTTATAATTTTTATGGTATCCATGACAGTTTTCTGCAATCCTGTTAAGTATCTCTTTTCTCAATATTTTTCTTACAATCTCATAGTCTTTGGTACCATCCACAATTAGGAAGTTGACCAACAGCTAAGCCACTCTGTAGCTCTAATAAGATCATCTTTTCAGATAATCACGAAGACAAATCACGATTTTTGCATTGCTAATTTTATTGCCATTCAAAAGTGTCACATGCCAGGTTAGAAACTGTTGTGAAAGAAAGAGAAAGTACACGCAGTATCTAATAAGTAACTAGCATAGAGCGACAAAGAACGAGTCAAAGAACTGTTGTAGACTCTGCTATCTAACCTCAGGCAAGATAAAACCCACGATGACGTAACTCATCCTACTTCTAACTCGACATCTTTAACATCCTAATACGTCATTCGTAAAGATGACAAACACTGTCTCGTCGGGTCTTATCAGTTAGAAATAGGTCAGCCAGGCTAGTCCGAGTACCAATGTTTCCAACTCTCAGCTTTTCCCCAGGCCTCGTACACAGGCTAGTCAACCTTTACTCAACCTTTACCTCGCCTTGCTGCGTCGTGGAACCTGACACAAGGCAATACGAGGTATTTCGCACGTCGGAACTTGAAATCATCTCCCACTACTCACCTGGTCGAGCCTCATCGGCCGGCTCTGCTCCCGAAATAGGTCTAAAGTGCTCTTAAGAGAAAGTCGGGATCTTCGAGCTGGCTCGCAGACTCGTGGAACGATTTCCTCCCTGCGAGCTTTCACCTTTGACCTCGAGGTTCGATTCCCCTGGCAGGCTTTCGTGGTCCCGGTTCATCGGCTTTGTCGATCACTCAGCCAGAGAGGAAGGAAGCACGGACGCCCTGTCTGCGGAGTGTGCCGGCTCGAATGGAAAAGTGAAAGTGTGTTGCTGGGTCAAGTGTGCTGGCAGATCCTTGCGTAACGTCCACTGGTAACCTTATTCCTTCGATAATCCGCGATTTCTAACGCTCGTTGCGTCCACGCCTCTAGACCAGGAAGACGGATTTTACGGTCTCCGATTTCTCTATTCTTTGGTGAAAATTGATCGGTTGCTTGGTGTCCAGTGTTGGTATTAAGAGGAATTTTTATATATTTGACTCTTTTTGCTTAATTTCTTTTTATTTTTCCATCACTGAATTGGAATTTTTGATTCACTATAGCTAAGTTTGGATTTTCTCTGTATTCTTCTTCGATTTTTCCATTCTTTGGTGAAAATTGATCGGTTGCTTAGTAGTCAGTGCTGGTTTTGAGTGGAATTTTCATGTAATTCTTATTCCTTTTTTTTTAAATATTTTTTTTTTGTATTAGATTGGAATTTTTTGGGCCATTGTTGTTGAATTTAGGTTTCCTCTATTCTTTCTCTATTTTTCTATTTTTTGGTGAAAATTGATCGGTTGCTTGGTGTTCAGTGTTGGTATTAAGAGGAATTTTTATATATTTGACTCTTTTTGCTTAATTTCTTTTTATTTTTCCATCACTGAATTGGAATTTTTGATTCACTATAGCTAAGTTTGGATTTTCTCTGTATTCTTCTTCGAATTTTCTATTCTTTGGTGAAAAGTGATCGGTTGCTTAGTAGTCAGTGCTGGTTTTGAGTGGAATTTTCATGTAATTCTTATTCCCTTTTTTAATTTTTTTATTTTTTTTTGTATTAGATTGGAATTTTTGGGCCATTGTTGTTGAATTTAGGTTTCCTCTATTCTTTCTCTATTTTTCTATTTTTTGGTGAAAATTGATCGGTTGCTTGATGTCCAGTGTTGGTATTAAGAGGAATTTTTATATATTTGACTCTTTTCCCTAATTTTTTAAATTTTTCCATCACTGAATTGGAATTTTTGATTGACTATAGCTACGTTTCGATTTTCTCTGTATTCTTCTTCGATTTTCCTATTCTTTGGTGAAAATTGATCGGTTACTTGGTGTCCAGTGTTGGTATTAAGAGGAATTTTTATATATTTGCCTTTTTTCCCTAATTTTTAAAATTTTTCCATCACTGAATTGGAATTTTTGATTGACTATAGCTAAGTTTCGATTTTCTCTGTATTCTTCTTCGATTTTCCTATTCTTTGGTGAAAATTGATCGGTTACTTGGTGTCCAGTGTTGGTATTAAGAGGAATTTTTATATATTTGCCTTTTTTCCCTAATTTTTAAAATTTTTCCATCACTGAATTGGAATTTTTGATTGACTATAGCTAAGTTTGGATTTTCTCTGTATTCTTCTCCGATTTCTCTATTATTTGGTGAAAAGTGATCGGTTGCTCGATGACCAGTGCTAGTCTCAAGCGGAATTTTTATGTAATTCTTATTCTTCTTCTTTTCTTTTTTCTTATTAGATTGGAATTTTTTGGTCCACTGTTATTGAATTTAGGTTGCCTCTATTCTCCCTCTATTTCTCTATTCTTCATTCTCTATTCTCTATTCTCTATTCTTGTCTATTTTTCTTTTTTTTTTTTTATTGCATTGGAATTTTTTGGTCCACTATCGTTGAGTTTCGTTTTCCTCTATTCTTCCTATATTTCCCTGTTCTTTGGTGAAAATTGATCGGTTGTTTGGTATCCAGTGCTGGTATTAAGTGGATTTTTTAGATATTTGTTTGTTTTTACTCTATTTTTTTTTTATTTTTCTTTTTTTATTTTTATTGGATTGGAAATTTTTTATCAATTGTGGCTGAGTTTATGTTTCCTCTATTCTTCCTCTATTTCTCTATTCTTTGATGAAAATTGATCGGTTGCATGATGTACAAAGAAAATATTTTCTAGGGCAATAATTTCTTTATTTTTCAACGAAAAATACAAGGTATATTTACACAAAAGATAATAACGTAGTGAGCACAAAATATTATATTGAAATAATAAATCAGTTCTCTCTGTTTATACTCTCTTTTCCGCTTCACCTATCGGTTCTAACTCTCTCACTCCTATAACAACTAACTGTTCCAGGACTTTCTCCAAAACATCATTTACACTAGACGGGACTCTCACATATCGAATTTACACCATTGACTTCATAACTATAGACAAAAGACTTTCACTCATCCAATGACATACACATTCACACATGTAAAACTAAAACGAACATTTTTATATATTTCCTTCTTTTTATTCGATCTTTTTTATCGGATTGGAATTTTTGGTCCATTATGGTTGGCTTTGGGTTTTCCTTTGGGACTGAAGAACGAAGTTTCCTTTTGTGAAAAGGAAAGTGATTAGTGTGATCAGTATGAAAGTTTTTGGAATGTATGGTGTTATTTTTTTTTCTTTTTTATGAAATTGTTTGGTTTCCTTATTTAGAAGAGAAGTTTCTGTTTAGAGTCGAAACAAACAGTAGTTTATAATAATTTATTATGATTTTTGATTTTTTAAAACAAAATATGTTTATATAAATTTCACGAAAAATTTGTGAGGTAAAGTGTTGCCAACGAAAAGAAGAAAGATACTAAGATACTAAAATACTAAGTATACTCATGAATCGATAAAAAATTTACAATTTTTAATTGAAAATCTGTGTTTTTCAGATTTGAATTTAAGTTATATTAAAATTTTAATATTATTGAAAGGGAATGTATAATATAAAATATTTTGTAATTGTGGAAGCTTGAAACTTTTCTTAAAAGTACTGCTGTCATACGACCTTTTATTACGAAGACGTTAGTTTAATATTAAATTTTGATATTTTTACGAAGCAGAATTTGAATATGAAGCAATTTTGCAACCCAAAATAAATTTCTCTTTCGAATATGATTTTAATATTCCTAGTGAATAGATTTTTCAATAAGTATTTTACGAAATTCACTATTTATTTTTAGAATAATGTTGCTGTTCCTCTCAAAAATTACTTTTTTAATTGATCCAAAATTGATGTTTGAGAAAAACAAGGATTTTTTGATCAAAATTATGGACCTGTTGCAAACAAATTATCTTATAAATACTCTCATAATTTCCATTTTTCGAATGAGCCTCCCTCCAAAATTTTATGCAATCATTTTAACCCAAAAATACTTCCTCGTTAACACAACGAATAATAAATAAATATAAATTTATACAAACCTCGAATGAAACATATTAATAAATAAACTAATAATCCAAGTACAAAATAAGTTGATCCATATTTAAAAATTATCGTCTCGTTGTATTACTATAACCCATACATTAATTACTATAACCCCAAATTTCCAAAATAAAGAAATAAAGAAACAATCCCATATAATTTTACAATTTTATGATTGCTACTTAACCTTTTATATTTAAAATAAATTCCTATTTTTTCGTTTCTTGGACAAACTAATTTGACAAATAAATTACTCGTATATTAAAATTTCAATAATGAAAGATAAAATCAAATTAAATAATGAGACTTTAAAACAAATAATTTTACTCTCCACCACAGACAAACTCACAAGACAGTCCAAAAATAAATTACACTCGGTATTAACCTTCTGCATTACCCCAAATAACATCAAAATATTTTCCCTGTCGGAATTTTCGAAAATAACCGTTGGAAAACAACTTATTTAACTTTCTCCTCTTCGCTCCGTGTCCAATAACAGTCTCCCAAAAATACAGCTTGGACGAAAAATATTTTCAATTACCTTGGAGCGAACTTGAAGCTGTAATTCGCTCGAAGGAGAATCTTCCTTTCGCTGTGCAGCCCAACGAGGACAGAGAGACCAACGCGAGCTGTTCGCCAGGGGCGTAGAATCGAGAACAGATTACCGGCTGTGTCCGTGGCAACCGGGAAAATAAATAATCATGCGGTTTTACGTTCCTCGAAGGTGTTCCGCGGATGAAATTGGAAATTGCTCGTGACCGAAATTTAGAACGCATACCTCACAGCAGACGTGTTTCGACAGAGATGGAAACTGACATTGCTCGATTTTAGAACGCTTCTCTCGACTTCTGCAGCTCGAGTAATAGGAGCATGAGTGGCAAATTTTTATTTCATCCACGATGAAAATTCTCTGTAAGTCAGGCTTTGAACCATCCTTGGCGAGGTGCCGTGGATATTTTCTGGTGAATTTTTACTTTAGGTAAATACACCATGTTCCGTCGTGGAACAAGGAAGATCCGTTACGGTCTTCCAACAGCCAGGTCTTAGGGTCGAACAATTCGGCATCGGAATTTCCCGCTCCATGCCTTCAGCATGTTTGACTGCTTTACCTTTTTTCTTTTGACTTCTCGTGTCGCGGAACACGAGAATCCTGGAAATCCCTAATTTAACGAAATTAGGCGACGGCTCTTAAGACTTGGCTGACAATAGGCCTGAGGGCTCCACGTGGTCCGCACACGTTGGAAGCCTCAGGCCTTCGCTAGGGGTAACAAACGACCGATGGGGTCACCAGCGCGCGGGTGGACCCCAGGTACCCCACCTTGGAGGAGAGGGTTTCCTCCACTATCGTGGTTTTTCGGGGGAACCTTCCCTCACTCCAAGGTA